>NW_010293676.1:0-11066 GCF_000700745.2 Antrostomus carolinensis
GGCTGCTCCCTGCATCTTCCCCTGCCTCCCAGCGCGGGCAGCGCTCCTGAAATAATCGTTTGTTAAAATAAATAAATAAATAAATTCCTCGATGCTCACACGTCCCCGAGGAAGCCAGCCGTCGACACAGGGCAGTGGCAGGCCACACTGTCCCTTGCCCTCAGCCTTATCCCTGGACATAAATGGGGCCATGGTGCCATTAGTCCTATGGCCTTTACCCCCAGCTTTCTGTGAACAGCAAAGACGGCTCAAGCTGACCCTGTATTGCTTCTCTTTTCCCAATCACTCCAATTCTGGTAGCATTCTGACAGGAATTCACAATTTCTGTGCTCAGCCTGTTGGGACAGCCTGCGGCAGGGGGATGGATGCCCGGGAACCCTTTCTGATGGTGGTCCACAAGGGTACAGGAGTGACTTCCTGGCCTATGCTGATCACTAAAAATGTGGGCCTGAAGAGAACTAATGCAAATAACACACATGGAGCCATGGCATTGCTAAACTTAGGAGATGAGTATTTGTAAGTTACTATGTCACCAACCAAAGCGAGACATTTCAAAAATAAATCTTCACTTAGGTTTCCACTGCTCCAAAATCAGAGCTATAACAATGATGGTGATTTTCTTCTCCTTATAAAATATCTCATCAATACCACAAAAAAAAAGCTGGCTTGTTCCTGCCTCTTATTAAAAGCATTTTTTTTTTAACTTTAATTGGAAATTGCTGAAGGGCATCCAAAAAAATAAGATAAAAATACAAGTAAAAGATGTAATCAGAAGTAAACAGAAAAGTAATCAATTTAAAATCCCTAACTGCTATGCTTTTTGTAGGAAAAATACATCAATATGCATGTAAACTGGCACAGGAAGACCAAGGTGAATGTCCTTGGTGATGTTTTCTAGTTTTGTGGCAATTTCTACTTAATACCAATTATATCAGTACAGCCAGAGTTGCCTCTGTTGAGATCTTTTGTTGGATCCAGTGAAATCTGGGCAGAGCTCAACCCACAGGGATCCCAGCCCTAAAAACATTCTAGCCAATGTGTATCTATCAGTCCCAGACTGAAATCAACGGGCCTATAAATAAGAATAAAGTTCAACAGATGTGCATCATGTTTGTAGAACTGTAGACTAGAACAATAAATTGGAAAAATATACATCACTTCAGTGTTGCTTTCAGTCTAAACCAGCAGCTGAAAGACAAGTTTATTATTTAGTTCCTTGTGAATTTACTTCCTACCCATGTCAAATTGTAATCACACTTATTTACAGCTGTATGGGCATCATATGACCAAAAAAATTAGTCGCATCTCTTCTGCAAAATCTGCTGCGCTGGGCACAGGCTGGCACCCGCAGCTGCCACCACCTCTCTGTTTTAGGGCAGAATGTGGTTAAATTGGCACAGAGATTAAATAAGTGGGCTAGACTCCCAGGTTGCATTTTTGTGGTGGAAGTGGTCAGTGGGCCTCAAAAGCTATGTCTGTACTCCCATATCTCATCAACAATTTACCTTTTTTTTTAAAAAAAACCCCTTTTATTTTCTGTGCTTTTTTGGTGTGCAGCCTTTGAACGGTTAGCCAGTTTCCGTTGCTGGGTTTGAGTAGTAGGCCCAAATTAAGATTGCATAGAGGCCCAAAATAAGACCAGGGTCCCATTTTGTGTAAAGAAGAGATCTCCTCCTGAGGCCTAACAGTAAAGAAGAATTTTAACATTTTTTCCCAGCATGATACTTGAAAGAAATGAGGCTGTTGTGTGTATAGCCAGAGCATAGAGGCCCATGCTTTGTTCTCCAAGAGCCTTTTTCGTATTAGGAGTAATTCTCCCTTGGTGCTTTCCTCACATTCCCTCAGCGCAGGGTTTGGCGCAGGCTTGTTCCATGTCTGTTTTAACACTGAGAGGAATTTTTCCCTTTATGCAGTAGATAGGCCCATAAACGGAGGCCATTTTTGCTGGCTCCTACACAACCAGCTGAACTTACTTGTGTTTTTATAGTCTCTGCATCTGTGCAAAATAAGTGAAAAAAAAAAATGGCGGCACCTTACATGCAGTTTACATTATATGCAACTAAAACAAAGAACAAATAGATCCAGAATAAGTGTGTAAACAAACAGCTTGTGCTGACAGAATTAACTTGAAGACACTGAGGAGAATTATTTAACAGCTAAGAGATAAACCTAAACTTAGATGGGCTGACTGGAGACCTCCAGAGAATATCCACCGAGGACCACTACAACTGGCTGCTGGAGTTCTTGTACCTAATAGCTCTGAATACCTTCATTTGACACAGAGATTGAGGTCCTGGTCAGCACTGTATAAAAAAAACACAAAAAATGTCATACAAAGCACTTAATTTTAAGTCCCATTACTGTAGGCAGGTGTGAAAGTTTAAGCATGTCAGAAACCTGACCAGTATTTGCAGGACCAGGACCTTAATTGTTCTTTCCCATTATCCAAATCTATTGCTTTTATTGAACAGGGCAGCAGCTGAGCTCAGAGCTGGTAGGCCTGTTCTCCTCTCCCTTTCTGCAGACAGATTTTGCTCATCTAGAAACTGATGTTGCTGTATTAGTGCTAAAATTCCCGTCTTTTCAAACTCAAAGCAGTGGAAGCCTGCTGTGCTGAACAGAAAAATTCATTAGAGGATGATCTTCAAAAAAGAATGAAAGAGCCATTTTGGGGAAAGGAAAAGCTGGCTGTCTGCACGAAGACAATCTCCACCACCCTGTCCTGTGACAGGTGGGAACTAACTCCATTTTGCCAGGTTAATTCCAAAAGCTTTGTTTATTTTTCTTCTGTTTCTGGAGCTTAGGATCTAACGCAAGCCCTCTCTGTGGGGAAAAGTTATACTTAAATACTTGTCTAACCTATTTTCCAGGTTTTTCTCTACTGTACTTTAGCGTGGCTTTGTTTTGTTTTTTATTCCCTGTTATGAATTGTCTGTGACACTCAGGGAATATAGCGTCTCATGCTTTCAAGGAGGAATGCCTCCCTGCCCTTTCTCCTGCTAGCAGCCAGCACTGAGGGGAGGGTGCTTTTCCCGCTCTCCTGTCAACAGAGAAGGCTCTGCCGCCTCTCGTCTAGCACAGGGCCAGAGACCTGCGTGCTCAGAGACTAACCTGAGGTATGAGGCAGATAAATAATGAAACCTCACTCTTTATCCTCAAGACAAACATAAAACATATTCTGTGAGGATAATTGACTTTAAAGGCTTGCTAAAAAAAGATCCTTTCCAAAGGCTTTAAACACTGGTTCAGTGAACTCCATTTTGATGCCTTTTTGCAATTCTCCTTCCCTAGGGATGTCTTTCTCCGTGTACCCTGAGCTATGCCCAAGACATCTCCCTCTGGTTCTCTTTGTTTTGTTGCCTCTGTTCATGTGTAGCACCTGTAAAATGAAAGTGCAATAACTAATAATTCACCTAACAAATTTTAATGGATACTTCGGCTTTCGTGGTTTCGATTATTTTTAAAAAACAGCCCATTTACCTAGGAAACCTTCAAACTCTTATCATACCAACTGACAGGAGGAACTGAGTTGTGTTCAAACCTGGCAGTGAAAAGGGCGCTATTTTAATTAGAATGAAAGCCTGCTTGACCAGGAGTTTGGCAAGCTTTGCTGGTCTTGCAGCATTGGATTGAAGCGGGTGCAAGTGTTGTGTGGTTGGCAGTATTGCAGCCTGGCAAATAATGGGAAACATTAAAAAAAAATGGTAGGGAAGTCTGAGGTAGACTCTGTGATCACGAGTCCTTGTCCAGCAAAGAAAGAGTTTTAGCTACCACTCTGACTAGTTATGGAAATAGTTTTCTTGTCAACCACAGCTCCAATTCTCTGCTTTGCCATCCATTTAGTCATTAACATCTCTGCAAGGCAATTTAAGGCGCTAATGAAATGGGTATGCAGCCCTTACTCTGTGTAGATGTGGATGATCATCAGGTGCGAGACAGTGATGGCCCAGGCTCACACAAGCCTGGCTGTAGTTTGCCATGGTCAGTCAGACAAGGAGTATGGTGTTTTGCTGGGGTAATACACAGACCATTTGCATCCTAAGTCATGATAGCCAGACTAAATTTCCAAGGTCCATCCAAGCTCTTTGATGGATGGTACAGATAGTTTGAAGCTTTTCATTTCTGTAGACTACCTCATCTGTACGGTACTATAAATTTCAATGTAATGTCAAATGGGCTCAGCTGTTGAGCTTGAAGAAGTTGTGTTCCTATATACTGCATGCTTGTCTTCAAGCTGGAAGAAGTCATTAGGGAAGATGCGTATGGTGTTCCTATATACTGCATGCTGTCTTCAAGCTGGAAGAAGTCATTAGGGAAGAAAAAGGTGCGAACTAGCACAGCCTGAGAAAAGTACTTAGAAGGGGACAGTGGGTCATGAAAGTGGTGATTCAGACTGTCCTGTACAAACCTGATGAGTAGGAAGGAAATCACTGAAAGGAATCCCAAAGTTTGATACTTGACTGAATGAGGTTTTAAACAGAGACATCCTTCCATTTTCAGTGTTGTTGAATATTTAAAGCTCCTGCAGGTAGAAGTTAGGGGAAAAATATTTTCAATCATAACCCTATGCAGATGCCTGATCTTGTTAGTTGTCTCTTATGCTGATACAGAGGCTCAGTTTTAGGGAGATTCTGACAGAATCAAGGCCAAGGAGAAAGAAATATATGCAAGTTTCATGTAACAAAGCAATCAACACTTCAGTCTTTCCTTGATTTTTCTCCTTTTGAGATCCAGTAGCAAACTGGAAAGGCACAAGCATTGAAAACTAAACATTGCCTGCCTGCAGAATGTCTTGAGTGCAAGCAGGGGGCCAGCTGCAGTTCACAAGGGCCTTGCCACCTGCACAAAATCACAACCCAGCTAAGCCTCCCACACTAATGCAGTGGGTCCAGGTATCTGATAGCAGAGGATGGGAGATCACTGAATCCCCAAACACAGAGCCATGTTGCACAGGAATTATTAATTCCACCTGTATTAGTCCAAGCTCTGGATCCTCAGATAAACCATGGATGTCCTTAATGTTACTGCTGCCTGAAGGAATCCTGGAGGATTTCTAAGTCGTACAGCCTCCTGAGAAATTTGTTTGCATTTTCTTCTGTATGCAAATTGGCAAGGCAGTGATCCAGCGATATGCAAGTGCTTGCAATTATGGCATTGCCCTTTGATTCCCCATCTTGTGAGCAGGCAGTGTCATGAAAGATCAAATACCAGCCTGCAGACACATTAAAGATTTTTGTTGTCAGAGAAGTTGCCCACCAGAAATGAGGGGAAAAGAAAATGCTACCCACACATTGTACCTGTAGAGCAGACAGGTAAACCTACACAACAGTACGATGCTGTCACCTCCCATTTTGTCTTTTTTCTTTCAGCTCTCTATCCCTGACAAGACAGTGGGGTGTCCTGTCAAAGATCAAAGCAATCACATCTCATCACTACTGGTTTATGCCCATCTGGTTTTAACACTTCAGTTCTTCTTGGTCAAAACTCCAGCCCTCCCCCTGCTTGTCTTCTGGCTGGCAGCTCCACCACCTCTGAGCACCATGTCAGGACCCTCTTGTCCACAAAGGCTTTTGCCCCATGGGCTGCTTCGTGGACTCTTCACCACCTTTCCTCCAGCAGTCACTGCACTTCCAGCATCAGTGGCTGCTGAAGGCAGTGTTGCCATGCTATCAGTGCTTCATCAGAACGCAGCAGGAAATGTCTGGCCTCCGCTCTACGACCATCTGCTAAAACCAGGCCTCCTCTGGCGGGAGTCCAACACAAAGTAAATAGAGTTTCACAGCCAGATTTCAAACAACAAAATAACTGAGAAATATGGCTCACTGCTCCTGGTTTTCAAATTCAAGACATGAAAGTCCCTAGAAGCAAAAATCCTTTATGGATCCTAAGACCTTTTGGTTGCCAAACCGGTGCATTGCAGCGGACGCTAGGGAGAAAGTGCAGTGATGTAGACATTTTAGTTAGCTACACCTAATGAGTTCAATTTATGCATTTGCTAATTTTAAAGATGATTTCTTTCTCAAGATCAGTGATGGAGAAAAATTAAATTGTCAAACTGGAGACTTCATCTTGCAATATTTGTTTGAGAAACTGTACAGAGAAGAATTCTGAATCTTGCTACTGTATGATATTTTTCATGGTATAGGAGAGAGAGAAGAACTCAATGAAGTGTGAATGATGTTTTAAAAGAGCAGATTGCCATGTCTTTTAAAATAGGTCAAGTTTTTGGCCTAGTTTCCCTTAGAGTGTCCCTTAAAGCAACGGAGTTTGAATATCCAAGATACTGCATTGCTTTTTTGTTTTTAGCTACATCTCTGTGTGGCTCTAGTTGTAAGGCAGAAATGTTCCAGCATACGACTACAATAGCAAAGGCCATGTGTCTCAAGCAGGATTTCGGAACAAGTTACACTGAACAGTAAAATCTCAGCAGTGGCTGCATTTCATCTGTATGTGTAATGTTATCCTGAAACAACTGACTACAACAAAACAAACTGTAAAAAAAGGTGATGGCCAGTGAAGCGAACACCTGCAGACCCAAATCCTGTCAAACTTGACCTATTAACTCTCCAAATTTCAGGAGGGTTAACACTATTATTTGCTTTCCATCTTTAAATTGATTAAATCAATTAATTAACTTGATTTAAATAGGAAGTAGAATTACATTAATGACATTTAAATTGAAGATACACAAGACTACTTATAAGAACAAACCAAGGCCACTTATGTTGAATGGAGATAAAATACAATGGTCAGCTGTCTCAGCAAAAAGAATCTGTTTGTGTACATTTACATTCTAAAAAATTATATTCAAGGTATTTAAAGAGGGAGGTAATTCTGCATGCAATTTTAATTAATATAGAATAAATACCACCTGTCTTCTGTGTATGGAGCACTCTGGTACATATATGTATGGATGCATCTTTTCTGTATGAACATAACTTAGGTACAATACACATGTATTTATGATGCTACATAAACTTTAATTATTCAACATAATGCACATACCAGTAATTGCAGTTGGCCTTGTGCAGCTATATGGAGTAAGACAGGACAATGAGGAGGATTTCCTCCATCCCAGAGCCCTGGGAAAAGGCCAGGTACAAATCAAAGAATGGTTGTGCTTGGAGAATACAAGGATGGGACTTGTCACTCTGCCTACTCTCCCCTGAGGCTGAGGTGGGAGCTTATTAAGATGCAGGTTCTTCTCCCCACTATGCCGATCCATAAGGGATCGTGCCCTTCAGGCACAACCCATCTAAAATGTACCTTGTTGTGGTGAAACTCTAGATTGACCTAATGTGCAGCCAGTAATAAACATTAGTTGGCTCACAGTGTTGTACAGTAATAAACATACTGAAGAGCTTGTCAGTGCATGCTTCAGGAAAGAAGTACAATCTGGAACAACAGGGTCTACGCGTACATTTGGAATACAAATCTTTTACAGGCTGTGGACATCATTATGAAAACTGTTCATGATTCTAGTTAAGCTGTGAGTGAAGGCAATGCAGAGGCTTATCAGGTATGCATCCCACTATAATGTGGAAAGATTAATCAGTCTTTAATAATGGAGATAGTTTTAAGAATACCTTTTTTTAAATGATTAACATTAATTTTCACTGAGAATTGTAGTTGTAACCACCATCATGGACTGGAACCTTTGTTTTGTACCTGATCCTACTTTGCCTCCTGTGCTGAAGAACCAGTGTGAGCTGTTAAACACATGGCTTTGTGGGCAAAATTTGTGACATAAGAAGGCTCAAGAAGGGGAAAGAGGATCTTTCTTTTTGTGGCATATCACAAAGTGCGGAAAAAGTAATCTAGAGACCTCCCAAGGATACTGATTTGTGAACAACTCTTTTTCACATGTTACTCCCACTACTTCCTGTGAGACAAGAATATTATGCACACAGATCTGGTTTGAGATTTCACATTGGCAGTTCCTCCCAATGCTGCTCATATATCAAAATCACTTTCACTTCATGAGAGGTCATAAATTCTTCCAACAATAATTCTAAGAATATTATCTTTGTTGACTACACTTTAAATAATTAAGAAAAATTCCAGGCGGATTTATGCCGCATTTGATAAGTAGCAGGAAAATGTTAGTATCTCTGCAATGATCCCACTTTCAATCGCTGGCAACGTCTTATCCTGCAGAGAATCCCACTGAAAGGTCTTCCTCAGCATGAATATGTTATTGCAGAATTATGCAGTAAGGACTGGTGTACTAAATCTCATTCATTTATAATCTGAATCAAGTTGGGAAAAAAGGACACATTATCTATTTGAACTGAACAAGTTTATAAGCTTCACAGGGAGTTTTCCTCACCAGCATAGAGGTCAGTGGAGCGTGGACACTATTTTTTCTTTTCAGTGTGAATTGTGAGAAATGAAAGACTGTTTATTGATTATACTATACATAGGTCCAGATTCTTAATGCCTTCCTACCTTTGTAAGGAAGTTCACACTGTGTGGTCCTGAAGTCAGCAGCCCATCCAGATTTCAGGTGGAAAACAGAAGCTCTGAGTGGAATACCTGTTATATAGAACATACAGGATAATTACATTGCATGCTAAAATAAGGCAACTGGCTCAGCTGCCGGAAGGACAGAATTTTATTCTATTGGGCTGAAGCAATCTTCTGTGGGGTTGGAGCCAAGAACATTGAAAAGAAAATGTTGTTCGTAATCCACCTGGCTGAAATCTTATGTTGTCCTATCTTGGCACTGGATCTAGCTTAGAGCCAAAATTAGGCTATCAGGAAAGGTACCACTGAGATGGGGACGAAGCCAGAGCACTGTTGAGGGAACATGGTCCATGGGCAGATAACAACCACCATGTGAATGGGGGTGGGAGGGAAAGGCTGGGTAGCGGTTCCCATGTCAGATGAGTGCGGCAGTGAATGAGTCAGCAGTGGTGGTTATAGTTTTCTCAGTACCCACAGGGATCTTTGTGATCTTAACCAACATGTTTGGGTTGGACTGTGAACCTAGCAAAAAAACCAATAGCAAATCAGTTTAGATAGGAGAAGAACGGCATCCTTTATCAAGATGCTTTATCAATGTCTTGATTAGTTGAACAGCTACAATATCACTACTTTAACAAATCAATACCGCATACAGCCGTTCACATACTATCAGGCTTCTAACATTTCTCTAACAATTCAAAAGAAACACAGAGTAAGGTATAAACTTCAGTATGAGAGAGCACTTCATGTCCTCTGCTGTTTTTAAGTGAACCTAAGAAACGATTGATGTATTTAAATAGCTTTTTAATAAATATTATGTGTGAAACTAAGGAAATTTAGATAAAAGCTGCCATTTCACAACTTATATAATCTAGGGATAGGAATAAAGTGTGGGGATTATATTCATAAAATCCTGGACTTTACTGTTTGGGATGGTGCTCAGAGTTTTTCAGCAGTTTTAATCTGAATAAACTCTGGTGCAGCAACTTAGTTTACAAACCGGTGCACTTTGCAGCTGGATGTTTTATACCACCATGAGAACAGTAAAATAAATAAATCAGTAGGTCGCCTTCCTAACTTAGTTTTCCTGAGGCAGATCATTTTCTGTCCTTCACAAACCAGGGAACAGATCTCTTTCAACATCAGGAAGAAAGGAAGTAGGGGCAGCTTTCCCTTTGCACTTCATTTTCACTTTAACCCCTAGAATGAGTTGATCATATTTTGTTCATTAAAATTTCCCATGGTGGGGGTGATGGGGCATTTGTTTGTTTGTTTGCTTGCTTCCTTTCTTAATTTCTCCCCTTCAGTTTTTAAAAAGTCCTCCTCCTGAATTCTACCCAATCCCAAACTCAAAAGTTTGCCAGTCTAACCCCGGTTTAAGACTATTGCTATTTACACAATGCTGTAAGGCCCGATTAGCCAAGTGTGACATCAGTCCAGGAGTAAGCCTTTTCTCAGATACAAGCTGTGTTCCGTCCACATTCAGGAGGTAGGAGAAGTACTGTTTAGTCCTTTTATTAACATATCAGGCACCCAACTTAGAGCTGTGCCTATTTAGGCTTCTAAAAACAGTTTGCACTAAACATGCCCTCTGGCTTCCTGGCAGGGCTACTCCCATACCAGTAACTTGATATATGCACTCATGGTCACCATAACACCAGCCAAGCACATGGAAATAAGAGCATCTTTAGAAAATACCTCAATGGGTTAAAAAAACAGCAGAGCACAGCTACCAAAGCCATGTCTGAGATTCTTCCCTTTGCAACACAGAGAGCGGGCTCAGTACCTTCTGACTGTTTGCTACTCGAAGGGGAAAAGGATGATTGTGCAGATGGCAACTTCTTGCACAGAAAATCTGTTTTCAGAATTGCAGCAATTGACTAGTTTGAGTTGCTTTATTCGTCCAGCACTGAGGTAGGGGAGAGGGCAGAACAGTATCAGCTCTGCCAATGGCATCAGAATAATTAACTAAAAGCTACAGGCCCAGATTCAGCCCTCATTGTACTGGTGCAGCTTATAGCAGATGATGCAGTTGCACAACCATGTTAGAGGACAAACATGCTCATGACAGAGATACACAGTTTTATTACTAGTAATTTAACTGTCAAAAAGGAAGCAATATACTGCATAAATGCCTGGTAGGTGGTTAGAAAAGATTGGTTTTAACCTTATCCATAGTGTATTTAATCTCAAATTACAGATGCAGGCACAGAACACACTGATGTTACTTTTAAACATACCTCACTGTAAGATATTTTCTTCTTTTTTTTTTTGTTCTGAATTTTTCTTGTTTTGAGGGATTTCTTAAACAGAAAATTCAACAATCACAGCACGCAGTTGCCTGTGATAAAAAATAATACTACTTTGCTTTTCAAATTTCCTCCCTTCCTTTCTGAAAGCAAAGACAAATTAACAAAGAGTAATCATAGCTCAGTTATAAAAAAAAAATCTGCCAATATTGACATGGGGTTTGTTTCTTGGTCTTCCTTTGCTGGTTTGGTACTTCAACTAAGCCCACTATGCATCATCAAGCCCTGGATCTAGTAACTTGTGCAGATGATATTTTGAGATGCATTTGCATTAGCAAGTGAAAATCCAAA
>NW_010293676.1:11099-26674 GCF_000700745.2 Antrostomus carolinensis
GAGGTCAGGATAGAATAGAATTAAAAAAAAAAATCAAAGGAAAAAAAAAAGAGCAGGCAACCAAACTCCAACTAGTGAGCTGAGCAGCTATGAGCAGAAACGAGAAGGCCTGTGGGTATATTTGCAACTTCTTCAGGTAAACTTTAAATTGATTTATACTTCTGTTCAAATAAAGACGCAACAAAGACATACTTATGCCAGGTCCACTTTAAATGCTTCTGCTCATCTGTGGTTTTTTGACACTACTTTTTAGGAGTCTAAGGAAATCCTTTTGAAAGGAGAATTGGGGCTTGAAAACTCCCAACTACAACAGCTGGTGCCCCAGGCACCATCTGTAAGAAAGAGCAGTTTAAGAGCTATCGGGTTGCTATTCCCTCTCACTGGCATTACAGCTTCATAGTTCTGATTTACTGGGGATCAAACTTGGATATTGATAGATATTTCAGCATAAATACAATTTCTTAGACCAGAAGTGGGAGCCAGCCCACTGCTTTATCAGTGGCATCGGATCGAGGCAAGTGAATGCTCTGACTGTTTCTTTTCCATTGCAAATATGTAAGCACTGGTGCTTCTGAAGCCCAATTGCTATAGTATTGCAAAGAATAACTTAGAGTGAGTATGAAACTAAAAGTACTGCCACAGAGATGCAGCATATTTCTTTCAGGTTTCTACCCAGCAGCATGATTGTTAGCTATAAAAGTCTCTCTCATTCATGGGTGGGTTTTTTTTAATTTTTATTTTTTATTGCATCATTCTGGCAAACCTGCAGTTTAGGGACTAAGCAAATAAATTTTATACCTGGAACAGCTTTATCAAAACTGATTAATTGAGCATCCTCTCTCTTTCTTCACACTGAAAATTTCTCAAGATATTTACAGTTATTTGGGCTGACCATATTGCACAGTCAGAGAAGGTATCTGGAACACAGCTCCATGGAGGTGCTTTCAGGTGCAGCATACCTGAATTCAGTGAATACCTAGTGGACTGGCATTCAAATCCTCCAGTTCAGGGAGCAAAAATATGACACAAGGCATCCCAAATCCCATAAAAGGTTCCAAATAGTTTGTTTTACAAAGATTTCCAAGTGGTTTGCTTATTTTGAACTTCTCAGACACTTATGGATGACATAATCTTAGCATCAAATTATTGCCAAGTGTGCATAAGCCTCTTCCCAGAAGATCTGGCCTGGGGGTGAGAAATGTACTTGGTGCATTTGCAACACAATTACGAGGCAGATCACAGTGCATGCACTCCCTGCTCTGCAGTTTGCCTCAATTCAGACACTCTCACTCAAGCTACTGGAGTAAAAGAAGCAGCTTTTCAATTTTCCCCACTGTACATTTCCCTCCTAAAAATCTCCCACATAAGCATTCTTACTCCTGCAGCTCCACCAATGCCAGCAAGTGTGGGAGGGCTGGCATTTTTGGTACAAGAATATTTGGACCCTCTCTACAGTGTCTGCTCTGCTCCCTTGAATACATTTGCAATTAATCAGAGGATCATATGACAAAGGGTGGTCTGCTGTGAAAGGTACCCAGTGCACTTGGACTTAATATCCCCTCATTTCATGCAGATAATGATGCTTTCTCTCCCCCTGGACTCCCTTTTTTCCTCAAACCTGCTGAGCAAGGAAGACTAGAAGTTCTGTCTGAGGAAAATGAAAACAATAAAAGCTCTGATCTACTTATGAAAAGTGCTGAAAGAGAGACAGGCTCTATATTATTATATTGTCTTATATACTGTAATAAAACATTATTAAAATTGTAGCGGTTGAGTTCATTTTCAAATAGATTACGTGTGGTGATGAAGGTTCTTCAAATTATTCTCGTTAGTACTTTCATATATGTTACATTGATTTTCATAAATCATTTTCGTATGATTTTATGTGGTATGTAGTCAAATAGCTGGAATCCATTGAAACTGTGCTCCAGCTGTGCAATCAGTGTCCTCACAAAGATACATTTTTACATGTGGCTAATGCTAGGAAGAAGCTACAGCTTCAATTACGAGAACATCAAAATATGTTGTTTATTGTAGAAAAAAGCATTTGCAGCAATTTAAAATATCCAGTCAACACCACACTGCTAAATCTAGATAATAGAAATCCTGGAGAAATTTGAGCTAAATCTGTCTGGATTATAGCTGTGGGATTATCTGAATGCTAAATTACTGTATATGTTTTACTCATAAACATGAGCACAGACAGTATAGGAAGACAGATGACTATGCAGATCACAATAAAACCCATCCCCAAGAGACTTTTTCATACACTAGGTAAACAACCCCTCTCAATTTATCAAGCATTCTGGATTGAGCTAATGCTGTCATTTACTTTGCCATTGCTGCATAGAGGGACATGGTTTAACTTGAACAGCTCCTTTAGCACCAGAAAAATAACAAAGGTTTTCTCTGCACATCCTTCACAACACACAGAGTGCGGGAATATTAATTGGCTGGTGTGTTTGTATAACTGAAATAAAGAAAATACAACTGTAGTTTAGCATGTAATCAGAAAACCAAATTATATGCAATATTGAAAGAAAAGATTAACCCTGGTTGTCTTGTTAAACCTTCCCCTCCCCTCCCCTGCTGTTTACACACCAGTGTATCTGGCTTTCTAAGGACATACAGTGAGTGAACCTGGACTGACCTGACACATAGCATCTCTCAAACTTTCCCCTTGAATTATTCACAGATGTGTGAGCTGTGACCAAAAGAAACAAAGAGGAAAAATGCAGGGTACTGGACAGGCTGGGTGAATTTGAAAGAGGTGATACTGTCTGAGTGTGCCATTCCTGAGTCTCCTTCACTGCAAGTGCAGAGCAACTGATTATAAATACACATTCCTTTGGTTGCCAGCTTAGCTCAGTTTGAAAATGGCAAGTGAAATTACCTTCAGTTATATTCCTGCAGGAATTATTCTAATTCCCATTATTCTTCTCATGTGTGTTAGTTTTTATTGCTCTCTGATACTTTTTTGATACTTTGAGCGGCAACGCAGCACGTCCATGCACCACGCAGTTACCTGGTACATGAAGCAATGAGGAGGGCTTTCCCGAGGAAGAAGGCTAGACAGTAATTGCTGCTTCCTGTGAACAGCTACCAGCTGATGTAGACATGGCCACTTTCATTTCCTTCTTTCTCATTCTAATAACATATGTAGCTCTGTAAAGACATTAAATACAATTTTGGATCCTGGGAAACTGTCAATGTAATCCTTTGGTCAAAGTACAAAACAAACAAAAGCATTGGCCTTAGCCACAGAGTTCAGCTGCATCCAGATTTTAAGAGAGAATTTTCAGCAGAAAACAAATTCAGAAAGGGCACCAAAACCTTGCTTTTTTACTGAGAAAAAGGGACTATTAGGAACAGACGCCATGGAAATTTGGGCATGATAGCTGTTATTCTCAAACTGCGCATGTGTTAGCAGATTCATAATGTCAGCACTCTCTGGTGTTTGAGATAACGGAATACGGGTGCCGTTCTCCAGTTTTTCCTCCCTCAGCAAAAGGAGTAATTTCTCACCATTTCTGTCACTATTTTGTCTGCTTTTGTGACGAATGTCTGAGTACTAGTTGACCTACAACACAAAACCTTGGTTGTTGTATGAACTGTCTGTAGACTAATGCTTTCACAGAGCTGAACCAGAGGTAGTAACAATGAGATATTTTAAGAGTAAAAGGTTAAAGCCACCTAGACACAAATATCACAGCATGAGTGGAGAGCTGAGTTGGTGAGCTCAGGTCTACCCTGGGTCAATAACTGCAAAACACATTGCAAAGACTCCAGATCACAGAGCATCAGTCCCAAAGGTGGTCTCTGCATCATGTTGCCTGCCATAAAAATAATATGCAGAATAGAAAAACTTGAAAAATAGCTAAAGCAAGTGAAGGAGTACAGATTGAAAAGGGCTAACATGAACACTTTTTTTTTTTTTTTTTTTTAAATTGAGCTAAACTCATGTATAAAAGTAAATTCTAAAAGAGCTTGGAAAGAGACAGTAGGGTTTCATACCATGTTACTAATTTAAAGGATAAATACTTTGCGGGATTGAAACATTAGGAAAAGATTTAAAGCAAAAGAAGAAATCTTATTTATCTCAAACAGTGCAGCATAGCCATAGATCAAACAATAAAATAGGGCGTTTCATATTACTTGCAGGAATGGTAGATATGCTTCTCTCACCTCTTATATATTCAGTAAAAAATTAGTTCTACTGTAGCCCAGACATAATTTAAACTATTCTCTCTGACAGGAAAAAACAAACTTTAAAGGCAAATGTTAACTCAACTAGCATGTCTTTCTGGAAAAATAAATATATTTTGATTAGCATGAGCAGTATTTCAGAAGATGGATCAATCTCCATTCAAAAGGAGATGAAACAAATTTATAAATCTGATTTAGCAATGTAGTTAGATAACAGCTCACATGCTTAGCACTATACATGAGCTTAACTACTTTCCTGAAACAGAGTTCCAACATTAGAATAAATCTCCAAGTGCCATTGTCACATAGGTAGCTTTGTAAAACTCCACTGACACAAACCTGGACACTGCTCTATAGAACACTGAATGCTCAGACACACAAGTGGTGTGAACAACTGTTAGATAAGTGCCCAAAATGGCCCAGAAAAGAGGCAGTTTCAATATCCTATTGGACAGCTGACCCCACAGGAAAAACTCAATTATACATGGCACAGAATAACATTATGCGCAGCTTTACAGTTAATGTCAAAACAGCTGGAAAAGCTGCACGGAAAATAAACCGCAACCTTAGTGGAGGTGGTTTCTCTACTACAGGCCAGCACTTAGTCATGGTGCCAGAGTAGCACAGGGAAAGGACGCACGATTGCTGTTCATGCTGCACTGAATTCAAAGATAAAAAGAAAAAAGGAATCTATTTTTCACTGCCATTACCTGTTCTTTTTCTCTTTCACAAGCAATATGTTACAAAGATTTTTCTAGTCCTTAATTTCCCAATGTATGCTGGTTAAGTGACTTCTTCTCTTTATCTTTCCATGTGCTTGATTTGAAAGACAGTCATCAGACAAACCTCCACTAACTCTGCTCATTGCTCTTTTACAACCGATGTGTTGGACTCTCAACAGCTCTGTCTTTGCTGTCCCAGTTTGACTTTGGAGACCCTTTCTTCATATCATTCACCAAGGCTAAATGAACTCTGACAACCCTTTCTGGGCATCTGTCCTCAGTTTGTGTCATCTCTAGCATCATCTCCCAAATCAGCCAGAGAAAGTTCCTTCTCTGATTTCCTCTGCACTTGGGACAGAGACTATTTTATTGTACCTCAGGCTGGTGAATGGAGCAGAACAACACACGACTTACTCAGGCCTACAGCAGTTACACAGCGAGAGAACAGAAAACAGGAATGCTGTGAGCAAAGCCCTGAGAATTCGCTACTGTCTCAGAAATCCATAGTTGTCTGCTAAGAGTTAGCTTATTAGAAAATATTAAGATGATTTTATTGTATCAGTATCTGCTTAAAGTGATTTAAAATTGAAACTATTCCTCTTTTAATTGAACTAATTCATCTTCTAATATTTAAAATAAGGAGAAAGATTAATTAATAGAATCCAGCAACTTTATATGACCAGCATCATGCATTACTTTCAACAAGATAGTCCCTAAGAAGAGTCTCAATAGGTTTGTTATCACTTAATGCATTAAAACTCACGTCAGAGATAATGACCTCCTCTATAAATAATGCCTTTGCAGTGAGTACAGCAGCTTTTCATGTTGCACAGTATTAGTTGTGTGGGTTTCTTAGTGCACTTTTGGACTGTAAATTTGCACTAAGGCTATCATCTACAACAGAGCTCTTAGTTCAGCCTGGTTAAGAAATGATAGGCAGGTGATCCTCCCAGAAGTGAAGTCATCATTCTGGAAGTATGACATAAGTTTACAACAATCTGAGTCTAGAATTTCATTATTTTAAGTTTTAATTCTACATAAGTACCTTTTAAGACTCAATAAACAATGAAAAGAAGCATTAGAGAATCATGTTTATAAGCAGAACTGTTTAATATGCTGATTTTCACACTTAAAAAAATATTAGATTTAACTTTATACTTAATATTTAGTGTAATTATTTTAACTAACTGATACCAGCAATAATTTTACAATTAATATTTTCACTATTCAAGCTATCTGTTTAAAGTGAGAATTCAACTTTTCTTTGACTGCAAACATTTGCTTTCATCTCTGCATTCCACTTACTTCTTCTTATGCAGTGGCACGATCTTGCAAAATCTGAGTTGCCAGCACTGGAGAAGAATGTCCAAATCCAAGTAAACAAAATAGCTGTTCCAATGGATCTTTTTCTTTTGATCAGGTTTTAGGTAAAAGAACCCACAACCCAGTCTTTGAACTTAAATGCCTTTGGAGTGCTCTTTTTACTCAGGACAGCCAAAGGCATAAAAGCTGATTCATTCAAAATTAATATCAGTCAGTTTTCTTCTCTCCTACCTTGTTAACCAAAGCTTCAGAGCATTTGAATACAGACACTCATTTAATAATGCTAATAAATTAGTTGACAATCAATTTTAAAGGAGTGTACAGCCTTTTACCTGCCACTGCATTGCTTGTACATCTGTCCTATAACACTCAATGAATATACAACACCTAAATTGAAGTAGAGATTCAACTTTGTTTGGGAAAGAGGACAGTAAAGAGTGATGCGACAGGAACAAGGGCATTTTTCCACTTTGTTTGCATATGCAACTAATAAATTTCGTGTTTATGTAATTTTTTTTCAGGAATTTGTAATCTTACGTGGATTTTTTTTTTTTTTTTTTTTCAGAAGGCCTTCCCTGTTATCTGTTAACTGTTACCTGCTGAGGCATGAATCCTGGGAAAACCTTAGCTACTCTAAGGGAAAAAAAGTTTTGTGGCCACACAACAGAAACCTTTAAATTTCTGTCAGATGGACCTAGCCTGGGAATTTAGCTCAGTATTCAGTCCAGGTTTATTTTAGCCACAGGTAGTTTCTTTAAAAGACAGATGTTTCACTGTGTTTGATTGTCCCACAGTAGTTACATCCAAATCTTACCTCTGCATTCCCTCTCACAAAGCAATTCTCCTTAGTGAAGCTGTGATTTAGTTTAAGCTAACTTGTACATTATTACTAAGGCAGATTGCTGTGATGATACCTTGGCAAAGTTTGTGAACATGCTCAATATATGTACCTTTCAAAAGATTGTCCAATTTGAGTTCATGTACAGAAAACAAAAGCCCCTGTGCTTTCCCAGTGGTTATCCTCACATCAGAGATGTTCCCCAATGTTGTACTTGGATTTCAAATCTGAGGGACTCATTAGAGTGCTCTGGGGCATCTGCAGTGAGAGCCAAGATCAATGGTGATTGTGGGGGCTCAGCATGCCTAAAAATTAGGTTTTTATATTTTCAAAAGATATAAAACATTCTGTTGTTAAAATAACATCTCTTTTTTGTGTGGCAGAGCAGCAAAAAGAAAACCCCTATGAATTTCTGCTGGCTCTGCAATAATAACAATTGCTGTTGGCATTTGTTTATGAAAACAGGCAAAAGATAACAAAATAACAATCTCCCCCCAGCCCACACCGAGCCACACATCTTTCACTACAGTTAGCGAAAAAGTCTGTACCTCCCCTAAGCTGAAATAATTTTCCAAGGGATTTTAACGCACTAACAATTCCAGTGTGTTCATACTGGTGTTTTACACAGGGGCACGTAGGTTGATTTTTAATCCATTTTATTACACGAGAACAAGTTTTCTAACAACAACAATTAGCAGGGAAGCCAAGGACTAACTGACAATAAGAACAAGTTTTCTAACAACGAGTAGGCATTAGCAGGGAAGCCAAGGACTAACTGACAATATAGACTGAATTAGCATTTCTTTTATCAAGCAACATAGAATGAGCAAATGCCAAAATACGTGTTATTCTAGTTTAAGGCTAAGATTGAACCCTAACACTGACACATTTACAATGTCAGAACTTGTTTGTACTTGCTACATAATATGAATCTGCTTGGTGATGCCACACTATATTCACTGAATATTTTAGAGCCATTATGTCTTACTCTGCACTGAATGAAAAATTAATAAAAATATGCAAGGTGATAGTAAAGGCCAGATCTGTTTTGGTGTTGTCAACACAGCAAAGTGATTTTGGAAGACCTCATCTGCATTCACCTTAATATGCATGCTCAAATATACAATGTGGCAAGCCCCATGAAAGCAACAGTATTAAAAAGTGTATTCTACATGAATTCATGCTATCTAGCAGAACATAATCTTCCAAGTGAAGAGGACTTGGATACAAGTGATGACACACCTATGCAAACAAAATACTCATGAAAAGAGCAGAAGAATATTTCGCTCTTTCAGGCTCTAGGGTTTCTGGTACTAAATACACGATTGGATTTCTTGCTGACAACTGCATGGACAGGAACAATAAATGCGGGCCAGTAATGAAGACTGTGATGAACAGAAATAGCATGGATAGATTTGCACTTGCTCCTGTTGACGACACCAAGCTGTGTGGTGCGGTTGACACGCTGGAGGGACAGGATGCCATCCAGAGGGACCTTGACAGGCTTGAGAGGTGGACCTGTGCTAACCTCATGAAGTTTAACAAGGCCAAGGGCAAGGTCCTGCACCTGGGTCGGGGCAACCCCAGGCACAAATACAAGCTGGGTGATGAATGGCTTGAGACAAGCTCCGAAGAGAAGGACTTGGGAGTGGTGGTGAGTGAGAAGCTGAACACGAGCAGACAATGTGCGCTTGCAGCCCAGAAAGCCAACAACCATATCCTGGGCTGCATCAAGAGAAGCGTGTCCAGCAGGTCGAGGGAGGTGATTCTGCCCCTCTACTCCGCTCTTGTAAGGCCCCACCTGGAGTACTGTGTCCAGTTCTGGAGACCCCACATAAGAAAGACATGGACCAGTTAGAACAAGTCCAGAGAAGGGCCACCAGGATGATCCAAGGGCTGGAGCACCTCTCCTATGAAGACAGGCTGAGAGAGTTGGGGCTGTTCAGCCTGGAAAAGAGAAGGCTCCGGGGAGATCTTATAGCGGCCTTCCAATACCTGAAGAAATACAATACAAGAAAGCTGGGGAGGGACTTTTCATAACGGCAACTAATGACAAGACAAGGGGAAATGGGTTTAAGCTGAAAGAGGGGAGGTTTAGATTAGATATTACGAAGAACTTTTTCACTGTGAGGGTGGTGAGACACTGGAACAGGTTGCCCAAGGAAGTTGTGGATGCCCCCTCCCTGGAAGTGTTCAAGGCCAGGCTGGATGAGGCTTTGAGCAACCTGGTCTAGTGGAAGGTGTCCCTGCTGATGGCAGGGGGGGTGGAACTAGATGATCTTTAAGGTCCCTTCCAATCCAAACCATTCTATGATTCTATGATTCTATGATTCTGCTATAACTGCAGGGCTCTGCATCTAGGTGACAAGATTGTTTCTTTTTTAAAATCTGCCCTGTCAATAGCATGCCTCTCTTGAAAAGCGAGCTATTTCTTCTTCAAAGCAGCTTGTTACCTCTCTTAAATTTTAAGTGAGATGGGGTTGTTTTCTTTAGACAGAGATCTAACATGTAAAGTGACAGTCTTTAGAGTCCTAGTGATCAAATATAGGGAAAAATGTTTAGCCCAATTTTATTTCTAGTTTGCAATGAGTAAAATGAAATTTGGGGAGAAGAAGTCACTGCTTTGTTTCAGCTTAGGTAGCCTTTGTTTGAAATAGGTTGAGGAAATATTCTCAATTAGGAAGAAACTGTGTACTTCCAGAACTGACCAACGAACATTTGACAAAACTATCTGGTAGTAGGGCTTAAGGGAGTGATTTTGGTCTACAGATGACACGCAAAATTCTTTTTTTTACTTCCAAATGTAACTTCACACATGATAGTATTTCAGGTAGGAAATGGTATAAGATTTCTAGTTTCAGCAAAAAATATATATCTTTATATCTTTATATCTTTGGGAACAAGCTAGGAAAACAGCATTTGTTTATGTTGCAGCAGCACTTTAAGAGTACCCTCTACTAAAAAATGTTGTGTCTTACACAGTGGGAAGAATTTCCGTCATCAGTGAAGGATATTTCCCTTTCACTTTGATGTTGCCATATTCTGAAATCCTCTGAACCACCATACCGGAGAACCATGTACTTTTTAATTAATTTTCAGTGTGGCAGACTGATGCATTGATAAACTAACTTCTCTGTTTTTTCCAAAAAACCCACCTACTACTACAAAGAAAAATAAAACAATTGTCATAACAACCCGGTAATATTACAGTGGCCACTTTGAAGAGTGGTCTGAAGAGTATTTGCCAAACCTTTTGATCCCTAGTAATCAGAACAGAAGTGCCCAAAATCCAGAGATTAAAGGATTAGGCCTCAAGAAAGACTTGTGGTATTTCAAGAAAATGTGACTGATGCTCACCACTTATTTTTTACAGTGCTGATGAGATTTAGTGTTTAAGGTCCTTTCCTGTTCAGACATAAAAGCTGCTGTAATCAGAGTATTACTAGGGAAAACTACTCTGGTTGGGGATTCAATATGTTTAAATTGTTGAGCCAAGGTTATTGTTTGGATTAGGTTAGGAAGGATGACACTGAAACAAGTAAGTCCCAATAATGCAGCAAAGCAGAGAAGAACAAAGAAAAATGTTTGTATTTTTAAATAGCAATCTGGATAGCCTAAATATGCTGGTTATAGAAATAGAAAAAAATAACTCTGACTAGCCTATAAACTAGGTATTGTGTATGTCTACACAGCTACTAGACACAGATTAAACATTTCCATTGCACTGAAATCCATATAAAAGCAAAACTGGAGACACTGAAGATGGAAGAGACTTATTAGGTCAGCTTGCCCATACCCCAGCCTGGTTGTCCCTCAAAATCTGCATCCTCAGATCCCACACACCTCCTCGACTTCTGCCACACAAAACTTAACACAAGCAACTAACATCCATCAGGGTCATTCTGCTAGAAAACAAAAGATATCAGGCTATACTGAAGGTAAACCAGCTTAGCATATTTGTCAGCAAGGTCTAAAGATTTTTTCAGACTTCATATATCCAAACAGCTAGCAGCTTTTTCATAAGAAATACATGGCTATTAATAATATTTGGTCTTCTTTGTATTTCAGGGAGCCACTAGAGAGGCATGAGAAAATATCAGCACAAAAATACCTTCTGATACACAATCATGGCATTTCAAACACCATTGGATTATTATTACTGATTAGGGGAAAAAAAATCCAACAGCTGTCTGGGGAATTCCCTCAATGTCTGGATTATTGATTTAATACTACACATTGTCTAGATCCTACCACTCCACTAATGTTTGAAAATACTGTACATGAGTTTACATTATTATTTTTCCTATTATTGCACAAAAGTTATGTATTATATTCTGCTTTTTAGGTCAATTCAATATTAGCTGTTACTTCCATTCCATACAATAGGAATATGAAATAGAAATTGTATCTTTTTAAGAAAAAACTAAGATGAGTATTTAGAGCTTAAAAAAAATCCAAGTTTTCACAAAGCTGCTAAGTACTAAATTTTATGTACAATTCATTCCAAAATTCTGCTCTTCCCTCTCTCCCCTCCAGGAAATTGGAACTAGAAAAATGAAGCAGAAATTTAAGGTAGGGAAACTATTCAAGTGTGAAGGGGCTGTAAGTGTTACAGTTGCTTAGGTTATGGTGGTATTTTTTGTATAGAAGTTTGACAGCCTCTCTGGTTCATTTAGAATAAATAAGTGAACAAACAACTGCTAGCCTGCTAGCTTTAAATTCTTTGCCTTCCTCTGCTAGTGCTGCAGTCAGCCTGTCTCTGGTTCACTCCCTTATGACTGGGTTCAGCCTGCAGAGGCTGTGGTTTTTGTTCTCCCTGTGCATGCCCTGCTTGTGAAGCAGGCCGATAAGAGACATGGTGTTAACGGCAGCTTATGTCACGTGGACCACGAGATATGGCAGCACTGTGTGGCACGCTGCTGCAACGGGGCAGACCTGGTGGTAACACAGATCTCCTTCCAGCAAGGATTGGATTGCTTTCGATTCTCGTGCCTGAAAACATGGGTGTTGACTGAGAGAAGTACCAGCGTTCAGACTTGAGAGCGTAAATGTGGTGCTTTAAGCAGTATCTCCACGACCGCTTCACCTAGAGCAGGATAATCTAAGCAGTACAGACTGTCCTGGTCAAATAAACTGGTGTACAAGGAAGAATGATGCACTTTGTGTTATACTGCTTCAGTGAAGCATCCCTCTTCCCTAGGGTGGATGGTACAGTAGGCAGCAACAAGTCCTATAAAAGACTTTTCCTTCTAGAGGTAGAATCAACAGGTAATATTTTACTACAGGCCTCTCACATACATATAAGTTTAATTGAATTTAGCTCTACCACATACCAAAGACAATACATAACCCCTTAATGTGATTCTTGGTCTAAAAATGGTAAGCATTTTTGCATGTATATGATGCTATTTATTTGTTTAGTGTGAGCCTGTAAGGAAAAAACAAACAAACAAAAACCTAAAACTTCAGCAAGGGTATCAGCTGATGTCTCTTTGGCCTGATACATTTGCAATTATTTTTATGGAAGTAAACGTTGTCCTAAACCACTGTTGTTCCTCTGTTTCTGACAAGTAGAGTGATACACAGTGAAAACTTGCCCCTTCCTACAGTTTTGGCTGTTGATAATATTCTAGGTCCCTACTAAATAGCACAACTTTTGGGAAGCATGGAAAATTCTGTATAATAAATCTTTAAGCCAATAAGAAGATATTATGAGAAAAATGTCTAAAAGTGTAAATATAATAGCTAAATATATTAATCTCATGCTTTTATATTTTTATTGGAGAAGGAAAGGGAGATCACAAAATTTGTGCCTGCAGAAGGAAGAGGGCCATAGGTAACAATTAAATAACACATGTTCTTTGGCCTAATCAAAAGTAAACACTCTTATTGATCCTCAGTGGTGTTCTGCAATAAACTATTCTAACATCATACCAGCTATGCACACCCTTCTGTCCTGAACCACTCCCACCAGCTCTATCAATTGAGCTCTTTTGTTCCGTGATCTACCTCCTCCCCTGCTGGAAGAGCAAGAACTGCAATGCAATGAACCACTTAATTTGGAATCTAACATTTCTGTTAGAGCCATTTAATTCTGGGATCTTATAATCCTCTAAAAACAAACACTTGGAGAACAGAGAATGGTTATTTACTACACCAGTCATGGAGGTCCCAGGCAGTAGATCCCAAGTGCAGGTCATTATGATCACAAACATTAATCTGTTTGAAATCTGCATCTAATCTGATGTATGCTTCACCTCAAAACAACAAAACCATTTTGATTTTACAGTCATGATGTTTGAGTCAACTTTTAAAAAAATGACTAAATGGAAAATGGGAATCTGCTAACAAATAATATTGGCTAAATCTTATATCATACCAATGCTGTGCTTTCAAATGTGTTGGGGTTTTTTTTGGTTTGGTTTGGTTTTTTTCAGATAAATACTGAGATAAATTTTCCTAGCTCCTTATGGATCTTGCTATTGGTTGTTGTCTCTAATATAAGCCTATTCTCTACCCAGTTACAAACTATGTATTAGAGAATTAACCACAACTGTTCAGGTCACATCGGGTCAACTTTAAAGTGATAAAACCTTAATGGAGTAAGGGATCAAGAATGTAAAAAAATCTCTTATTTCTGTTTTCTACATCTCTGGAGAAATACTTTAAACTTAAGAAATAAGTACCATTAAGAAATACTTATTCTAAACATACTAATATTTTCATATTATTCCAAATATAGGTAGTTAAATTCTAAATCCAGTTGATACAATATTTCAATGAAATAAATCATATTAAATAAATAATGTTGTAGATCTTACAAAAATTGTGCAAATCTGCAATCCTTATATATATATGTTATTATTCCCAGAGGGCTCTAAGCAAAAAGTACGTTGCATTGCTGTGTTTGTTAACATATTTAATAATATATGATATAATAAATTACCCCTCTTTTGTTTATTAAGATTTAGCTAAAAGCTGGCTAGAAAACCAGTGGCTCTAATCTCTCTAATCTCAACCAGTGATTTTGTTGCCTCAGAATCTAACTAGCAGAGATCCTCTAGCTAATGCTTTTGGCATTTTTAAGGTGTTATAGCTATATTGGACGAGAACTTTAAAAACAGTAAGACTATTACTAACATGATATTTTAGTTCTGCAAAAAGTAATAGTACTTTTAAAAAAAAAAAGTTGCTGTTTGGAAAGAGCATGTTTCTCCTTGTAGCTTCCATCCTGCCAACCTCGTTTCCTTTCTCTAACTCCTCTGTTTCTCTTAAAATCCACCAGAACTAAACTTCAGTAGGGAGGTTTCCAAAACCTCACTTTGGTTACAATGCTTTAATCTCTCATGGAATCTACAACTTATTTCTTAACAAAATCTGTCTTTCCCCCTGTGGAGGTTTGGTTTCTACTATTGACCTCACCCTTCGTTGTTCTCCAAATCGAAACCATAGCTGATGGAGTTCAGTTCTGCATATTTTTTTTTAAAGGCTACCGTTAACCTCTTGCTATTTCTATCAGTAAAAAAAAAAAAAAAAAAAAAAAATAAAAATTTGTAATGGACTGACAATTTTTTCAAAAGCTCTGTAACTTTTTTCATAGGTTCGCTCTTTTCCCCCTGTGTCAATACCTTTGTATCAACATTACTGTCAAGCACTTTCATTTTCTATGTAGATATTTCTATTTTTTGCCCTCCACTAATCACATGTCCTGTCTTTCATTTCACCTCCATTTATCCCATTAAACTGCATGTCTTAGTGCTCAAAGTTAATCTCCTCCAAGCATTTCTTCTGTTTTGCAACTAATACTTCTGCAGAAATCCTTCAACTACGCACAGACCTTCCATTTCCAGTCAGCTAAGCCCTTCTGATTTCCCCTGTGCCTATGTCTTCATTTAAATCATACACAGTCTATGTAACTCAGGGTATAACTATATTGTTCTTGCTACATAGATACCCAGCTACCTATACGGGCACAGGACAGCGGGGCCATTGTCACACAGAGGGGCAGCATCTGTGAGAAACTTGGAAACGAAACTGGAGTGAATGAGCAGGGGAGTGGGAGTGTGAGGGATGAGAGAGGGAACAGGCTTGTGGGTGACTGGGAAGGAGCAAAATCAAACAGTGTGGGGGTGAGGGACAAAAATAATGGAGAGATTCAAATGTGTGGCAAAAGCTAAAAACAGACAACAATCACAGAAAACTGGGAACAGAAAATGCAGAGAGACAACAGCACAAAAGAGCAGTAAATAGGGTGGAGCAGTTGCTGTAAAGGTGCAAACGCAGATTTTTAAATACACTGAAATGAAGGCAGGACAATACGTAGCAAGGCCAAAAGGGCTGAACAGAAGGGTTATAATAAATATTTATTACAATAGGAGTAATGTCACCTCAGCCCTTACTGCTTCCCCCTCACCCAAACCCATGACGGCCCAGCGCCATGCCGGGAGCCAGCTGATCCCCGGCCTCTGGTCAGGGGTCCTGGCCCC
>NW_010293677.1:0-9099 GCF_000700745.2 Antrostomus carolinensis
GCCAGCAATGTGCCCTTGTGGCCAAGAAGGTGCATCCTGGGTTGCATTAAGAAGAGTGTGACCAGCAGGTCCAGGGAAGTAATCCTCCCCCTCTACTCTGCCATGGTGAGGCCACATCTGGAGTACCATGTCCAGTTCTGGGCCCCCCAGTTCAAGAGAGACAGGGAACTTCTGGACAGAGTCCAGCAGAGAGCTACAAAGATGATTAAGGGACTGGATCATTTTTCTCATGAGGAAAGACTGAGAGAGCTGGATCTGTTTAGCCTAGAGAAGAGAAGACTGAGAGGGGACCTTATTAGTGTTTATAAATATCTAAAGGGTGAGTGTCAAGAGGATGGGGACAGACTCTTTTCAGTGGTGGCCAGCGATAGGAGAAGGGGCAGTGGGCACAAGCTGGAACACAAGAGGGCCTACTTAAATATGAGGAAAAACTTCTTTACTGTGAGGGTGATGGAGCACTGGAACAGGCTGCCCAGAGAGGTTGTGGAGTCTCCATCTCTGGAGATGTTAAAAACCTGCCTGGATGCAGTCCTGTGCAACTTGCTCTAGGTGACCCCGCTTTGGCAGGGGTGTTGGACTAGATGATCTCTAGAGGTCCCTTCTAACCCCTATCATTCTGTGATTCTGTGAAACATTGGCCTACCTTCTTATATACTAGCATAGAGCAAATTCTTTATTCAAATGTCAACCTTCAAAATATTCATCAGATTCCACCTAGAGAATAAAAAATTACACAATATCTTCATGTTTGCAAGGTAAAAATCAGTTCTGAGCAAGTCTAATACACAATCTCCTAACCTGACAGACAGAGAAACAATAAATTTGAAACAAACAGAAGGAGTCAAAGAAGAAAGACTGTTAGTTTATATTTCATTTATAAGACATCCCTTTCCTCACCCGAGAACTCTTGAAGTTTTAACAATATCCTTATCTGAGATTTAAATCTGTGCCTAGAACTCATCAGTGACTTTATAGTATAACTTATTTATGTGGATTTAATGAGATCACATTTAGGTAACTGATTAAAAAGTAAACAGGAGGAAGTAATCCTAGGTACTTTTAATCATATTACAATACTAAAAATTCTGGAGGCAGATCCTTGCAGCAACGAGGCTTTGGAGATGAGGTGACATTTAATCACCTTTCTGTTTGGTTAGATGCGTTGCCATGGGGAGGTGATGTAAAAACATGTCCTCATGCTCTTTAAACCAGTGGTTAGCCAAGTTTAAAAGATTTAATGGTTCAAGTAATAATACTAGTACTTTGCAATTACATCCAATCTTTCATCACAAAGCCCCATGTAGGTAAATGAGCATATAATGTTAGGTTTATTAGGTAGTGAAATTGTTTCTGGGAATGCTTAGTACTACAAACCAAACCAAAGATTGTGTCCAGCATTAAGTACCATTATTTCCCAGTACATTCAATACTTTGTAAGCATCTAATATGCTCAAAAACTTGGTCATGCATTGAACATGCCAAATAACTCAAACTGCAAACTCTTAAGTAACCCATGCCTGAATTCGCTCAGTTGCCTAAGTTTGCAAGAGCCCACAAGAAAGTAGAGCTGTTTGTAAATATGTTTGTATGTGAGAGACTGACATTTCTTTATATTTGGGGTTTTTTTCTATTATCTTAATCTCATCCATAGTAATTAAGTCCAGAAGAGAGAGAAACAAAACTTCCTTAAGGTTTTGGTTGGGTTTTTTTTTAAACTTACTAAAAAGTTTCACTAGGATACATAGTGGGGAGGGGGCGGGGGTGGAAAATAAGTAGTTTTGCTTTCTTTTCCAAATATTTCTTATAAATAAACTGTAACATATGCTACGTACTTAAAGATCTGAAAAATCAAAATGCTTTTCGCTTATCTTTCTAAAAATGCTGGTCACTGCTTAGGTCTTTGTTTCCATCTGTGCAAGGAGTCTGAGTGCCAGTACAGAAAATAATACCATATATCACAATAAAACTTTAGAGAAAAGAGGCTGAGGTGGGAGTGGGGGATCCATCATTAAATTTAGTTGTGTAGAGATTTTTCTTATAGCTACTTGGATAAATATGAATATATCTGTGACCAACCAACAAAGAGAAGAAACACATCTCAGGCAAATTCTTAAAGCCAGAAGTAATTTTTAATTGACTCTGTTCTGTAATTCTTCCAGAATTTTAAACACTAACCAAAAAGAGGTGAAGCACAGAGGGGTGCTTACCTTCTCAAAATAAAATGCAAGCTGAATTTTTTTTTTTCCAGAGTTGCGGACTGCAAGAGACAGTAATATTTGCAAAATCACATAGCTATTCCAAACATAAAATCAGGTAATTAGTTTTCAATATCTCATTTTGATAACTCATTTGTGAAAGTCAATGCACTTTTAGCTGCTAAATATTTTGGTTTTCCTCACTGGGTGTAGTTTTAAAATAACATACAGTTAAAAAAAAAAAGAAAAAAAAATGAAAAAAAAAAATAGGGAGGAGGAAAGAAGTTCACTCAATGTATTTCATTTCCCTAAGTTTGACAGCGTAGGACATTGCAACATCCACAATAAAGAAGCAAAAATCCCAGTGAAGGACTTTATAGGAGGGGAAGAGGATTTCTTGTTTTAAAACAAAACTGATGTCACTGATGTTCCCTGACATTCATACCCACATACTATTGAGCACTAGGAGGTATGACCCCAGCTGCCCTGGCTGGAAGCCAGATGCTCATGTCCAAGAAACCCACCCAGGTCCGTCCCTCAGATGCTGAGAAGCAAGAGGGTGCCAGCACCTTCGGGTCTGAGGGACCATCTCTGCCCCTTGTTGGAGCCCACTGGGATGCCTCTCCTTCCTGACAGCCATCAGGAATTCCTTGCTGCCTCCCTCCTGGGCACTCAGGAAACTGGCACAAGGCACACACACTGCTCAGGACTTACACACCAGATGACACAGATGCCAATAGATCCTGATGCTCTGACAGCCCTTCTCTGCGGTCTGCTCACCCAGACCCAACAGCCCTGTCCTAGCACTCCTCTTAGCGCTCTCTGTAAGAGAGGGTCTAGAAAGAATTCAGTGTAAACTGAAGGGTAGGCACTGACACCCGTTTTACCCATCCCTGTTATCCAACTAATGCTTGCTATCATCTGGAAACAGCTAAGTTTATAAATAAATAGCCTTGATCTAATTGGTACATCTGTTCCCATTTTACTTGCAAGCTCAAACGTGCACTTTAAAAAGTGTATTTAAATATCACACTCCAGCTCTTCTTTTCCTTCTGGAAGCACACAAATCCCTCATTAGTACTTTTGTTTGTGTACACAGTTTCAGCTGTTGCTGCTTTTTTCCAAGTACCTTTTACATATATACACACCTAAAGGACTGTCCATGTATTTAGTTTAATAGTCTTCTGATCCAAACTTACATTTAAAATATGCACTGATAAGCTTTTATTTCCTTCCAGAGGTACTTTACAATGATGAAAGAGCTATATCATTTCATAAAAATCAAAATAAGTTCTTACTTACTTCAGAACATGCTCTGTAGCCAACAGAGATAGATATCTATGCTGCAGAACACTCCCAAGCCCCAGCATGTGTGCTGGCCATTTCTCAGCTCCTTGCCAGAACATATCCTGGACATGCACCAGCTCTCCTTTTCTGGAAGGGCAACCACATGTGAATGATGGAAAGGAATCACAAAATGTGTAAGTAAGGTCTTTGCTCAAAATGATCAATGTATGATGACATAGACTGCTCTGTGGCATGCATTTACCCTGAAGTCTTGGTGCCTTGGACTCTCCAAGACAACATTCATCATGCTATACTGTTGTCCAACTGCTGTGTTAAGCATAGAACTTACACAGCAGAACAAGACAGACTGAAGATGCACAGTTCAACTGAGTGAAGCTTCTGCATAGGTGACCATCTGATTATTTTTGTTTGTCTCTATTATCACTATAGCAAACTGTAAGCCTTAGGAAAAAAATATTCTTACTTCATATTACAATCTTTGGCATCTCTAAATTTCACCTATGCCTAAAAAAATCCAATAGTCACAGGAATAAAATGTTCCTAAAAGGCCAGGGTTTTTTTTATTTGTTTTGTTTTGTTTTAATGTTTTATTCTGTCCCTTTACATTATCCTAGTTGCTCTGTGCTTATCAAAAACACCTGAAATCATAGTCTTAATGGCTATTCAGTCCTTCTCAGGCATAGGAAAGCAGGATTCAAGACATTTGTGTTTCTACAAGCATTCAGCTACATTATGTCTACCTGTAAGAATGTGTTGGGAAATCATTTGTTTCCTCCACTTACCTTCTAATGCACCCTTTTCACAGAAGTTCTCAGATTTTACTTCCCTTGAACAAGAAGTATATAGCTTTACACATTTTTGTTTGTTTGTTTTTTACTTTATCTGCTCACCATTATGGCATTGATGGTAAATAATTGCATTCTTTAGCTTCTCCTTATATTTACAGCATCAACAGGAGACTAGAAAGACCAGTAGCATCCACATCTCTACAAAATGAATGTGTACACTGGTATACAGAGCATGTTTCAGCTGCGTAACTTTACCATTTTACTGTCTATTCTCAGATGTTGACAGCTTGATTTAGTTCTAGCCATTTATATTTACAAAGGGATTAGAAGAATAGTATCTTCCAGGGGAGAAAGCATTCCACAGTCAAACACCTGAGGCTTTATTTTTTTTCCCCACTTGTACTTAAATTATACAGCCAAAATTTTTTAAGAGTTAGAAGACTGTCTTTCTTTGGAGCCTTTTTGTTCTTTTTTGCTTTGCCAAGAACATTAGCTTAAAAGTAGGGTAGTGGGGCTGCCCTGGGTGGGGTCACTTCTCAGGGGACACCAGACTTGTGTCGTTGCCCTGTGGAAGTTGGTTAGAATAATCAGCTTAGGCAAAAAAATCTTTTAAACAGATAGGCATGGATTTTGTGAGGGAAGCTCCCTCATTTTCTAAATGAAAATTCAAAGTTAGTGCCTTTTACTGAACTATTAATTCAGAGATTACAGAATCACACAGAATTGTGGCTTTCTTACCTGTACTACAATGATGCAGACACCTGTGTGCAAATTTCTAGGCAACTTCTCCATAACACTGTTGAAAAGTAGGTTTGAAAGACAGATGCAGTGTCATTTATTTACAACGGGCAACATCAAATTAATATGTACTTGAATGATCTTGCAGCTCTCCAGTTAAGGAGCTCCATGAGCTTCCAGAATAGATTGTTCCTGCTAAAAAAATTTACTGACGCTGCCAAATTTGACTCTTACTGTCTGTGGTCTTTTTTTCTGTTAAGGATCCATTTTTGGACATTAGGAAGAATCTCTTCACTGAAAGGGTTATTGGGCACTGGAACGGTTTGCCCAGGGCAATGGTGGAGTCTCCATCTGTGGAGGTATTTAAGAGTCATCTAAACATAATGCTTAGGGACATGGTTTAGTTGGGGACTTGTCAGTGTTGGGTTAATGATTGGACTTGATGATCTTAAAGGCCTCCTCCAATCTAGGCAGTTCTGTGATTCTGTGACACTAATTCCACAGCATATTAGTTCTTTCAGAATAAGACAGAAGAGCACACTAACAGCAATACAGGTGTATAGGATACCTCAGTACAATAACAGATTTTTTTGTGGTAAGTGTTCTTTTCTGAAAATACTTCAGTAATTGTGCTGGGTCTTATTGTAGTCTTTTCTACTTTTTTTTTCTTTTTAAAAAACACATGATCTTGTTTCTGAAGAGTTAATAAAATATTGCAGGATGTGCCATATGCTTGCAATCACTGAATATACAACCAAGGAAATGTAAATACTGTGCAATGTCTGGTACCCCATAAATTTCCCTCCCCACCCCAAGCATCACGTAGCTTCAAAGAGATCAAGTTACAGAGCTCTTTCAAAGGTACATATAATTTATTCAATTCTGATGACCTCAACAGTATCAAGAAACAGTTTTGAAAAGTCTGCAATTGCTTAAAGAAATGTCAAGAGTTTTGTCTCATGGCAGGAGATTGTTTAGGACTAAGCATTGAAAAGCAAAAAGCAAAAGATATTGAAGGAACTTTATAAAAGATAGAAAAAACTTGTTGGACTAAACCAAGACAAGGTTTGAGTTTGGCCAGTTCTACATCACCTATACATTACTGAAAAAACAAAGCCTGAGTAATTGTCAGAAATACACTTGACTTAATTTTGTGCACATTACTTTGCTATAATTGTGAGGAGACACAAATAATGGAATTATTAGTCTCCTTTAACTCCTCTATACACAGACACTAACACAAATGAAGTGAATAAATAAAAATCCCAATGTCATACAAATGGCAAAGAAGTGTCTTCTAGTTTGTAACAGAAAATATTTGCAGAAATAGAAAGGAGGAGGAAGATTTCACATCAGTAATAGTGGATTTGGCATTTTTAGCCTGACAACAGAATGGTTATTAAACATTTTAGCCAATAAAAGGTAATTGTTCATAACCAATCTTTGACATGTGCACACGGTCGTGTCTGCGTGTGTTTGCACACATATTCAACTATACATAGTTGCAGATTACTTTGATATTTGCCAGTTGTTTTTGACTGCAGTTGATATTTTAAAATATGAACTGGTTTTATATAACTTCATGAACAGTCAACTCTACCAAATCAGGTCCGTTTATTCACAAGATATTTTAATGACTATCCAGCAAATATATTACTGCTCCAAAACCAAAAAGCAACAGGGAACCAGGAGTGGATCACAATAAGACAAAATAGGTGTGCCAAGTGACAGACACAGTTTGAAGAGCAGGTTGTCTCAGTGTCTCTCACTTTTGATATTCAACCAACTCTATTCTTCCTAATTACACGCTGCCTGCTGTCAACTGTCACTAACCCAAACAGCAAATGGCTTACTGTGTAATTAATGAAAGCTGTCTGTTTAATTGCAGTAAAGATCTGATTTGAAAAAAATTCAGGGAATGTTGAAAGTTAAGATGTCTTGGGAGGATTTCTTCTTGTTAGGTGCACTGATTTGACAACTTCATCAAGCTACATCCAGGGAACAGCAGTCCCAGGTGACAGCAGTCACTTCCCTAAACAAGGTGTGATCAAGTGAGACAACACACTACAAGGTGTTAGGTTACCCCCGCCCCGCCACTCTTCAAATCCCATTCCTTCAAAGAGGAGTAGGAGCTCAGGTGTGCAGATGGTGTAAACCCACATAGCAATACTGATGATTTGACTGATTATCTAGCATGAATTTATGTGAAAGTCCATTTTTTCCAAATCATTACCAATATAAAATACTTTCTGCTGTTGGCAAAGGATTCTACTTAGGAACTTCAGGAATAAAATAAAGGGTACTTTGGCAAGTTCTGATGTGATTTCATAATTGAGAAATATGTCAAATATGAAGAGAAGAGTTGAAGCAGTAGCTGAAATGTAAGATTTGAAAGTATTTCCTCTGTCTCTTCCTTGACTAATAAGAAAAACATATTAGAAAACTGTATTCTGGGTACCATTCCTCTCCGAAGTGCCTGTTTAAGAAGGCAGATATATCCATGCGAGCAGGTTATGTCTGGTGTGAACCAGACAGTTGTTCTACAGTCTCTGCAACTCTTTTAAGCCTTCCAGGTTTCATACAGAATGTACTTCTTCCTGAGAGAAGAGTTTTAAAAGCTAGTTAAAGGGTAACACAATTAAAAGAGGATAGATGAATTCCTAGAGCATTTTGTGAGTGTTGGCATATTCCCTTTGTTTGATGATCAGTTACACATACACACACTGGAACAATTTTTGACGTGAATCTATCCTAAGCAGTAGTTTGCACGTGAGTATGCATGCCTCAGTGTTTCAAACATAGATCTCATTTGCTAATACAACGATCATGTTCATTATAATGTAATTACAAGATGATATGCATCTACTCAGAGGAACATCACAAACTGTTGTTCCATGTCTTGATTTTACTACACGGGAGTAAAAAAAGACACTGAGGTCTCTCGAACACATCAATTACATTTGTCTCGTTAGGTTTGGGAAAACTACCTGCTGGGTATGCAAAGGTTAGGAAGGAAGAGAGATGCCAGAAGTAGCATAGGCAACACACAAGGAAGGAAGATGACATAACTGACAAGCACATGGGTAGAAGCCTTTAATGGATAGAGGCTGCATCAAACAGTTATATACAACTCGGCATTTCTCTGGACTACTCTATGGGTAGACCAATGGATAGAAAAAATTTCACTGTTCATCTGGTTGGAAGGTTGTGCAATATGCCAATGCTAATGTTGGCGGTGAAAGAGCAGGAAAGAGAACAACAGGTCTGTATACCAGGTCTATATACAGAAATAGTATAAGAGCGGGGAATGGCAAAGTTTTGTTCACGTTCATAACAATAAGGTGCTAGAAAGACTAGGAGTAGGAGAAGTGTGGGACGAAATACTATAGATTTTAAGGCAACAGAATCTCTATTATTAGAAATTGGTGTGACTTGAAGAGAGCTTTTGGGGAAAGTAATGAAACAGAACAACAGGTAGAGGCTCAGTTATTCCTTTTATATATTATTGTTAAATTTCTTACTTTATCACTAAAGCAATTATCACATGTAAGATATCACAGGTGGAAAGAGAGAAGGAATATCCAGTTAGACGAAGTAATGATATTTAGTAGATAAACTCTCCCCTGATGTTACTGTAGTATTTTACACTACCATTATATCAGGGTTTTTTTTCATTTCTTTTCTTTCCCCTCCATCAGTTTCAAACCTGTCATTTAAAAGTGTGTAAGCCTTTTTACAGAAACAAAGTCATTCTTGTCCATGTCCTGGTTAAGTTGCTCATTTGCATAGCATACCATTTCAAACACGATTTATGAGTAAAATACATGCTTTAATGACTTGCCTTGTTTCTAAATTTATGAGCCTGGGTTGATGGAGGGTTTTTTGTGTTAATGTTTTCCGAATCTTATTGCCTTATACATGCAGAATAGTAGGTGTTAATCAATATGGTTTGCTTAGTTACACAGATTCCCAGTTGTCCAAGCACTGGGGCAGGCAGCAGGTTTTTAGCTTCAGCCTTAACTGCCTGCTGCAGAAGAGCACTTGAGACGAGCCAGGACTGGTGTCACCCC
>NW_010293677.1:9123-26148 GCF_000700745.2 Antrostomus carolinensis
TATGATAACTAGGCAGCACAATTTGGATGGACACAGAAGTTTGAAAGGCACAGAAGTGGTTAAGAGTCAGACCCTGTTCCCCACACAACGGGGGAGTTGCTCTTGCTCTGTAATTCCAATTTAAATCATGTCTTTTTATCTTCAATCCAGGGTTGTGGAAGCAGAGGGCAAAGCTGCCCTCCACCATCCCCACCCTCATCTCGTGCACTGGGACAATCTTAGTGCTAAACCTGCTTCCATGGCACTGTATGAGCAGTTAATTGAACATATCAACATTTTACACACATTGTAAACTCGGGAATTAGAAAAATAAGTTAATTTAAAATGTGCTGCAGTTTGTGCCAATGTTGTTAATGTCACCCTGAAAGAATTCCCACCCTTGACACACACTTCGAGTATTTACAGTTTATCTGAAAGAATCAAGATTTTCATTACTCAGAAAACAATTCTTTACATGGAAATCCAAACTTTCCCAGTTATTTTCTTACTGCAATAGATTTGAAAGCCAATGAAGACTGGTATGAAATTAAAACTAAGTTCAGTCTCCTATTTTTTGCAGAGGGGTAGAACCAGGTGAGCAATGTTGAATTCAACAATAATTAAAAAAAAAAAAAAAAAAAAAAGCTTTACAATCTGCAATTCTGTAATTTTCCTCTTAGTCAAAGAAAAACTGCAGAGTTTCACCCTTGGACTAGTATTACAGTGGTTACCAACAAAGCACTGAAACCAGGTGTATTCCAAAACCTGTTGCATACTATAGAAGACTTTCTGAAAACTGGTGAACTGCAGCTTAGACATAACCCATGTTACAGAAAATATAAACAGTGAAATATAAACAAATAAGCCTCCCCAAAACATACAGCCATCAACCATGAGACTTCCCAGGGGACTGGGATAAGTAGAAGCCACCTCAAACACCTTCAATTTTTCCTAGTAATTATTGTATCACCAGACACTAATCTGTTAGCAGGAGATCATTAAAGCTTTGCCAACCTTCCTCTTTCTCTTTTCCCCACTCACAGGCACCAAAAAAATCCTTTGGTGGATATTGCTTTTCAGAATTTCCTATTCTTTAAAAAATAAACAAAGTAGCCAACCAACCACAGTAAAAATAGTATAATTAAATTCACAAGGTAATATTTAAAATTTTTGTTAAATTTATGAGGTCTAAGAAGTTATTCACACTAATTCCTGTCAGTAAAATTGGGATGATTCTACAGTTATGTTTCCTAGAACTTACAATATTTTTTATGTTTCTCCTAGCCATATTGGAATAAAAAAATTTTGCAGTATAAAAATACTGAATATGACTATTAAGTTTTCCTTCTGAGTCTCAAAACAGAAAGGTGTCCATAAAAATAAATAAATAAATATTTATCAAGTGATTGATTTGGAAGAGAAAGATTTGGAATTCCAAAACAGACTAATAATTATCATTAGCTTTTATAGTCTTCTAATAATCAAAACAGGAAGAAATGCTGGAACCACAAAACACTACAGTATTTCAATCCTTACAGAAAAATTACCATATTTAAGTATATAATCAAACTTTGTTCATTTACAAATCAGAGAGCAGTAGAGAAAGATTAATGGTGAGCTCACTTCTGCTTCTTATTAGAGTCTTTTTGTGCCAGTATGTCAAAGGCAAAGAAACTAAAATCCAGTAGATAGGGTTCTCCAGGGAGCACAAGAAGTCAAGGATTTTCTGATCAAATTTTTTCCCATAAAAATTGGATTGCCTGAAGGAATGTGTGAACCAGTTTAGATGAGAAGACCATTTCTGGCTCAAAGAGGGAAAGGGGGAGAAAAAGCCCATTTTTTATTACCTCCAAATAAGTAAAATCTGTAAAAATTAGAGCACTTAACTGCAACACAGCATGCCTCACCAAACTTCATGTCAGAAATTTGTCCTAGTCACTGAGCTGCAAAGTAAGCTTGATTATTTTGGGAGGGAAATAGAATTAAAACAAAGAGTAGAGAAGAAAGTAAGTGTCATCTGAGAAAACCAACTGCCTGGTGGTCATTGTGCTCACCTTAGATGTGAAAAATGAAGCCTACGGTCCACCTAATCAGCTACAGTCACTCCTTTAAAGTTGAAGGGTATGTCCTGCTAGCTTGGGTAGTGGCTAGACTGATAGAAATAAGAACTGGCCTCTTGCTTTTAATGAGAAAAAAAAGAAAAAGGGAAAAGGGAAAAGGGAAAAAAAAAAGAGATATTTCCTCAGTGCAACAACAACAAAGTCTTGAAAAGTGCCAGCAGACAAGAACACCTAAAGACCCATTTTTCCACAGTCACTGATATGAATACCCAGTGCAAGGCCAATCATACTAGTGACAGCACAAGTCCTACAGAACATACTTCCAATTCATATTAGAGTGGTGATTTGGCTACAGACTTTAAGGTTGATTTTGTAGAAGGCAAAACAATGGCTATTGTCATTTTGCTTTGTAAGACGGCAGGGAGGAAGGGACTGAAGCGCCAGGGTAAGTATCTGCTGCTCAGAGCATCATCCCACACACCCGACCAGTTTCCTCTGATGAATCCAAGGTCCACGTTAGGGGAAAAAAACAAACAAACCCCAAACAATTTCACTACAACCAGGTGCTTGTTTGTTTTTCTCTCACTAAGTGCAGAAGACCAAGATATGGAGATGATTTAAAACTTAGCAGCCTTGATTTCATTCTTCCCTGCTTCGCTGGGCCAAGCCAAACTGCTGAAATCCAAGCCATAGCCACCTCTGCATTGGCATAAATGGAGAGCAAAATCAGAATAGTGAGTAGAGATGTCTGAATAACAGACTCAGCCAACGTCAGATTATCATCCTACTTCTTTAACTAGTCTACTTAGAGTAAAGAATTCAATTTGGAAAGTAGATTTTTAATAAACATAAACTGAGGTGCGCTACATTCTTCTTGAAAATGCTTCAGATGTTCTATTATACTTTACAGATCTGTGAAACAAGAACAGATATGCCTCGTCTTTGGAAGGGTATGATGTAGAGCTTCCTTTTTTTCTCTAGATTAGCACAAAGAACAGGATTAAAAGCAGTTCCAAAATGAACCAGGATGTGCACAAAGCTGTCTTTTCCATAGCCAGTATTACATTAAACCTCACCCAGGAAAATATTTACCAGGGGTTTTGTGTGTATGTGTAGTGTTGGTTGTGTAGTTGGTTGGTGGGTGTGTTGGGTTTGGGGAGGGGGGGCATTTTTTTTAGTAGTGGGGGAAAGGCCACCTTGTGAGAATGAAAAGCTCCCCTGGCTCTGAGTTGGAGACCCCCCAGCCCAGGCTGAGCCAGTGAGCAACACCTCTGTGAATCCATATTGGTGAGGGGAAGGACTGTCCTGAAAAGAAGAGGGTGTGGTACCTGGAGGAAAGGCCCTTGACCTGAACAAAAGATGACCATTGGCGTAAAGAAAGGTAAAACAGACAGTGAGCTTCATTGCCAGAGGAAAATTCAGAATGAATTGCAACTTAGTGAGAGATAAATATGACGTGCCCTAAGTACAGCTCTAGTCCCAGCAGAGTGGACCCCTTTCCTTGTTGTACCCTATAAATGAGATTTACTGTTGTACATATACTTTATAAAATCTTCAGAACAAACATCCAGTTGAGCAGTTAATTTAACAGACAAATATAGTATTTTATATAAATTTTCTTCTCTTTTGACTCTACCCATAACAGTTCAACCATAAGACTAAAGCACCATAAGTTCCCTTTATTAGAGTGCTCACTGACGTCAAGTAAATTGTCATGCTTAATGACAAAATCCATAGGGAACCAAAATCACTACATGGGAGAAATCCCTCTACAAAGAAGCTTTAGTTGAAGACTAAAGCAGCTCACATTACTCTACTTATTAAACTACTAATGTTAAAATCCTTAAAATGTGTCAGCACAGTGGTACATTACACAAGTTTCCTCTCAAGAACATCTTCAAGCTGAGTTTCTCCAACATTAGTACTGTTTATAATCTTTTTAAAGGAAGAATATATTGTTAAAAAGGAGCATTTCAACACCCAGAGTCTTTAATTTTAAGTAGATGTTTATGTTTCATCAGATTGAAGTTAGAGTTGAAATGCACATAATAAGCTTATTTACTTTAAGTCATCGTATTTCAATAAGAATATTTAATTTTTTTTAAGGCTGTTGTATGTGGATACCGCTAGTTTGGAGGTAAAAAAAATGCTTAGATGTGTTCCATTTCAGAGTTTGTCCTTCATGTGTCTCAGGAGTGTATGCATACAATACATTCAACAACAGTTTTTATATTGAGAGTACAAGGGAAGATAAAGTAACATTCATATAAATAGGGTCAGAATTTTTGACCCTAATTACTAAAAAATTACTATTTTTTTTTTAATTATAACCCCTTAAAAAAACCCCAAAAAACAAACTGAATCACAGAATCACAGAATGGTAGGGGTTGGAAGGGACCTCAGGAGATCATCTAGTCCAACTCCCCTGCCAAAGCAGGTTCCCTCCAAACACCTTTTCCTTCCCTCTTTTGCTATCTTAATCTGAAATGATCTGATTCATTAATATTTCTGACTCTACGCAAAATCCTTGTCAAACATTGAAGGGAATAATGAAATTACTTTTTGTAAAATGTCCTGTTCACATACTTTAAATTCTTTTGGCATTTATGAGCGTATAAATGTTCTTCATAATCCACCGTACAATAGTAGGAAGCTACTGAGGTGATAATTTTTATATTGTACCTGGTTAAACTGAACAGAAACATTTTGAAAGAGAAGTTTGGTTTTGCAGTTCTATGGGTAAAGCAGATGCACAAGTAGCAGGACTAAGGGAGGACTTTGATCTCGCCTACCTTTCATGTATAATTGACAGTTGTAATTTGGACTCGGGGATGACAGAAATGCAGCTGAGAAATTCTTTGAGATGCCTGTGCACAGAGAAGCAACATATGCTTGATACAAGCAGAAAGGAAAATACAAACCCTGAAGAATCAACATTGCCAAACACAAGTGCTACATAGCACAGTAGCCATACATGAAAAAGTAGCCCACGCAGACCTCACCAGCGCAACTGTCCTTTGGTCAGGCTGTGGGTTAGCACATTCACCCTCAGTAGGTAAAGGTAACACAAGTATTTGCCTGAGAAACACCCAGAAGCAGAGGAATTATGATGAGTTTCTTGACAGAAGGCAGGAACAGAGCACAGAGAGAGGGTATGGCAGGAGAAGACTATATCCAAGGTAATATCAACTGAGTACCCTCACATTTGTTCTTGGTTGTGCATTTTTCAAAGTGTAAGGAGAAAAGAGAGAGAAACTTTAATCTGTCAGACCTCACTTTCTGACTTGGGGCATTTTTCCAAAGTAGCAGTTCTGCTTTGACTCACTCTTGGTCTTGTCAACACAAGCAGTGAGAGCCCTGGTCAGCCGTCCCAAACAAAGGGCTGGAATATGGGGCGTGCAGAGATGGCAGCAAGAGAATGATCTTCTGCCTTTGCCCCTCCCCACCAGCCTCCCCACGTACATCAGCCCGCTCCCACCTAACCCACCCTTGCAGAACATTGCAGAAGCGGCACGGCAGCCCAGCAGGTCTCCAGGCCTTCGATTCATCAGGAAACAGGCCATAGCGACAGCTGTGTGGGAGGCAAAGTTTTAGGTACAAGCAAGATATTTACAGAATAGAGCCCTTTCTCAATCTCTGCCAAGAATTAAAATACATAAATTAATAAATTAGGTGGTGTTGATGTTTGTAATCTAAGGGAAGAGTTAAGAGCTCAGCTGAAATGACACTTTGAAGATCTAGTGAAAGGGGTTCAAACTCAACTCTCACATGCTTCTGAATAAATAATATTCCAAGTAGAACCGGGGAAAAGAGTTAAGAGAGTTAAAAATTTATTTACAAGAAGGCAACTTAACAACAAGAGTGAGCACAGATACAACATTTCCACAAGGGGATCACTTCAGTACATCAAAGATACTAGGACTTCACAACACAGATGGGTCCAATTTGCTGCTTTTCTTGCTGTGCATAGTTTTTTGGTCCCACAATACAGATTTTTAATGCAAGAGTTATTCCTGTTGTGACTAATTTCTGTTAATACACACTGTTGATCTGTACTGTTCTTCAAGTATCATCTCAGGTATATAGGTATTATTATTACAGATAGGAAAAAAAAAAAAGAAAAAAAAAAAGAAAAGAATTTTCATCTCCTCTTAAGGACTGGCAAAAAACCACTCAGGAACAAAAAAAGTGTCTAAATTCTAAAGTTACTTGCAAAGGACTAGGCAAACACTTTAAGGCACTGAAGGGTGGGGGAAGGCTCTCCTTTCCAGTCAGGGTCCTGTGCCTAATCCTGAGGGAGCAGCCAGCACGACACCCTAGAGTCCTGGATGCTTTTGCATTTTGTTAACGTTTCCACAACAAAAGGATTTTCTCCTCGTTTCAGATGCTTCAGTGAATTACAGTTTTTTGCTGGACTTCATTATTTCCACATTGGTTTAATTGCTACTGCTGTTTTCTTTTGTTGTGGGATATAGCCCCAGGCAAACAAACCTATATTTTGTAGACAGATATTAAAATTGTCTAGTGTAAGCACAGTTGCCACCACTGGGGATGTACTCTGTGCATTTTCACAATAATCTCAAGTAGCAAACCAGCAAACTCCTGCTTCTACTGCAAAACGTTGATTTACTCTCATTGGGCAAGATTTATCCTCATTCTTTTGCCCAGGCTACACTTTGGGCAAAGTTACTTGTGCTCAGAGCAGAATTTCACTCTTGTGGCATTCTGCATCCACAGACAAAACTGAGCAACATGAAAGGCAGCAAGAAAGTACCCATTTGCTGTATCTTTCCTTGCACTTTAAGGAAGATGTTATAAAAAGCCAAAGCACATCTGACATGATTTAAGAAAAGGTATGTAGTTGGGGAAAAAAAAAAAACAAAACCAAAACACTAAGTTGAAAGAAGGCCAGTAAAAAAATGTTTTACAGCTAAACAAAGATAAGAATATGCATTACAAATGTCAGACTCCATAACAGTTTCAGACTCTGCCGTGTCCATAGTGCTATAATAAACACACCAGAATGACATTTTGAGTGTTAGCACGTTGCTAGCTCAGTTTACTGTCCACTGATGTGACATCAACCCAGGCAGTATTTTGTGAAGTGCTATAAGCAGATTCATGAAACTTTTCTTATCCTCAGAAAAGTGGGGTGTTGGGATATACACAGCAGAGGGATCTGTTCTAGTTCCAAAGCAGTTTTAAACTGCAAAATCCACAACATATAGAATAGATCTGTAAGACAGATGGCCATAAATACCTAATGAAACACTGCCAATGTAAATATGTTAACAAGGATAAATAGCACTTAATTACATAACTGGCAAGCAAGTTTGGTTTTTCCTCATCTTCATTCTCCTTTCCACCAATCACCCAGGCTCTCTCAAGCATACAGCATGCACAGCATGGGTTATCGATGGCTCCACACTCTTCCACTTAATGACTCTTACTGTCCTATGCCTTTGCTTCTCACTTTTTTTTGTTTAAAAGAAAAAAAAAAAAACAAAAACCAAACAAACAAAAAACCCCCCAAAACCTCCAAAAACCAGAACACAGCATTGTTGGTTTGAGCATTTGTAGAAGGTGTAGTTTTACATACAGCAGTAGACAGGCAAGATAAAAAACTAATAGGGGCAGGGGAAAAAAAACAAACAAACAAAACCTAGGCATGAACAAGAAAACCAACTACTGATATAAAAAGACCTAAGGCAGAGAAGTTAGGTGGTTTTATAAGCAGGGGTGTGGGAAGGGGACAAATATCGATGTAGTTGTGGTTGCCATGTGTGGATGAGCAATGTCGGTGTTACTACACCTTTGAGTGAAAATTTCTATTCACTTAATTAAAAAGAGAGAATTGTGTTTTGAGGACTAGGCATGGCTGTAAGGTCTTAATCACAGCAGATTCAAACAGATATAGACGACCCTCATGCTTTCAAACTTTCTTTCTGGAGCTTCCAGCAGACTTGATCTGGCAACATGGGCAAAAGCATTACAAATAATAATAAAAAAGTGGAAGGTTGGTAATCTTACTGAGCCAACAGCTGTTTGCTCAGACTTTTGCTTGGCTGAAGCTTGTGTCTAAATAAGCAAGGAACTAACAAAATCATTTAGCTGGTACATAGATTTCCACTGTTGGTAAAAGACAACATGAGTGACGAGGCTGACTCAGAGCACTAATTTGCAGCATCCAAGGCTTAAAGTACAAAAATATACAAGTAACTGTAGAATTGTTCTCTTTGCTTTTATGAGAAAGTGAAGAGAACAAAGGGTGGCTGACAGTACAAATAACAGGGAGAGGGGTTTTCCTCAAGGGAGTGTTATATTCCAGACTTGTCCATCAAAAAAAAAAAAAAAAAAAGAAAAAAAAGAAAAAAGAAAAAAGTTACAAATAAAGTAGAAGAGATCTATGGATAGCACAAATAGCATTCACTTTGCACAGGTACCATTGTGTGTAAGTGCAAGTTATTGAATACCCTCAATCACAGTGCCCTCTAACATCTCAAGTCTAAGCTGTTTCCCTACTTTATAGACTAGCTTAGATCAAAGACACAAAGAGCACTGAAAATATTAAAAATCAATTAACTCAAACTTCAAAGCCACCTGATTTGTTGGTAAATTATTTGGTTAATGATTGATTTGATGCACTTTTTTGTAAAGTGTGCCAGAATAGAAGAATATAGACATTAAACCATAATTACTAGAATTAAGTGGGAAAAAAAAATGCCAGAATACAGTGTTAAAAGATTAAAGAGTAAAGAAAATCATTTTTCTATTGTGGATAGAATATCACTGAAACGAAAGTAAGCAGAAAAGAGTGAAAAAGAAATAGCAAAATTCAGAAAAATTAGTCTCATAGAGAGGTGATTTACTTCTCATTGCTGTAATGATACCAAATTCTGTTTCAGATGCATTCAATATATGAGGCTGTTAGTTTTAGTCATCAAGAGTGAGAGCAGTGACATTACTACTTATTAGTCTTAATGTTCTTGATAGGTTCCAAGCTCTGGAAGTAGTGATTAAGCTTCTTCACAGAGGATGGTAGAAGACAGCTGAAAATTTCATCCCAGGAATACTTTCAGGCCAGTAAGTTCTGCACTTTTATTTTATTTTATTTTTTTTAACCAACAGAATAAAGTAGAGAGTAACTTTATCTGTCATTTTAAGTAGTAAAACGTCTCCCAGCAGAGCAACGCTTTCATCATCTGGCACTCATGTCCTTAATGAACACACAGTCAATATTGCCACAGTTCTCTGCTGCACACCTTTATGGTGTGTTAGATGTGGTAGCTATTAGTACCACTGTCCTCTAGCTATATTTCTCTCTGATCTCCCAAGTTAAGCATGTGTAGGTTGGGTGCAGGTTTTAAAGAAAGTGTTCCTAATTGCCTCTAGTTGCTTCTGGGCTTGGCCTTCATGATTCAGACTCTTTTTAAAGAGTTGTCTTCAGTAGAAGATAAATTTGCCATTTTCACCTCGGGATAACGAAGATGTAAGATAAATCAAGGAAAGGTAGAAAGAGTACATTGTGAAAGAAAGAGTCACCTAACAAAAAAAAAAAAAAAAAACACCTTCAATCTTACCTTAAGGTAAATTAGATGAGGTCAGCTTTATACCTTGCTCCTCCACTGGGAGGGATTTTTGTTTCCTGATTTTTCTAGATGTAAAACTAAAGCCTCTTATCTTCTTTGTACACCTACTTTGCCTTAGGAAAGATAACACACTTATTAATCTTAAAATTAAGGAAAAAGTTATGGGGCAGATTTTTTTTTTTTTTTTTTTAGAGGAGTAAGGACTATAAGCTGATAGGGAAGCAATACCTTACTGAAATACAAAGAATATTGTAATGTTGAAGACATCCTTGATATTGAAAGCATCCTTTGAACAAGGACACCCTAAATCTCAAGAAGATAACACAACAATTCTCCCAAATATCCACAATCCTAAATCCAGAACAGAGAATGGATCCCCGACAAAAAACTTACTAGGCTTAAAAATTTGTAGGATTAAATGTGATTCCACCTATTCTTTTTAAATATTCATAATATTATCTAGACAACTAGTCTCTAGTAAATCAGTGGCTATTTTATAGCCTAGATTTTATCGTAAATAATTGCTTCCTTCTCGCACAAGTAACAAAAATGCAATTCCCTCTATCACAAACTCACCCTCAGGGCCAGTTCAGGTACCCTACTCTACTGCAGTCTTTTCCAGCTTACCTTCCCTTTTACCTTCCCCTTAACCAAGTCTAAAGAAGTATAGGGCACTTCTAACCGGCTCAGCCACTCACATGCAGTTTGACAGTAGGCATAGATACAGAAGGGGAAGGACACGAGAAGAGGGCCCAGACTTTCACTCCCCTCCACCACTTCTCTGAAGAAGAGTTCCTGCTCTGCACTGCTGTGGTCTGTTAAACACCTTCCTTTTAACTTGAATGTAACTACATTCAGGTGCAAGTGCTTATCCTTACATAAACTGCCATTAAATAAGTATGCTTATAGAAAATTTGCTCTATTACTGCAAGTATAATTTTGAATAAAACTTTATACTTGCTCTCTTGTGAGCAAGATCACACACCTGCAGGCTTATAAACAAAACCAACAAAAAAAACCAACACAAAACACCCTTCTTTCACCTTCTTCATTTAAAGTTTATATTATTCCACATTCACAGAATGATAGAATGGTTTGGGTTAGAAGGGACCTTAAAGATCATCTAGTTCCAACCCCCCTGCCATCAGCAGGGACACCTTCCACTAGATCAGGTTGCTCAAAGCCTCATCCAACCTGGCCTTGAACACTTCCAGGGAGGGGGCATCCACAACTTCCTTGGGCAACCTGTTCCAGGGTCTGACCACCCTCACAGTGAAGAACTTCTTCCTAAAGTTCTAACATTAACACTGTTAGTCTGAATTTGGTAGAAAAAAGCCTAACACTATGCTATGCCTTGTGTATCAGAATTCATAACATCAGTAAAAAAACCAAACACATGAGGTTGTTTTTAATTAAAAACAACACTGCTGAAAGAAATATTCACTTCCTAATTAAGATGTGTTTTAGAAAGTGACTGAGCTATAAACTGCCTTATCACATGTTAAATGGACATCCTAACTCTAATCACTTGCAATTAAATCAATCAATCAGGAAGAAAGTATTTTTGGAAACTACAACCACTGATACAATCAAGCTAATCACTCAGTTTCCATGAGAAGTTGCAAATACAAGAATTAAACAAGGCATTTGTACAATATTAGGCTAATTTCAAGAAGCAGCCAAAAAGTACTCAGAAGAGCAGTACAACCTTTCATTACACTTATTTCAAAACAATGTAGAGTTTGGTCAGCTTATGAAGCATAACAGGAATCGAATCACGAGGGAATAGGCTGATGGAAATTCCCAAAACGTATGCAGCTCATCTCCTCCAGTCAGAGAGATCAGCAAAGTGGAGAGTGAACCACTGGGAGAGTCACCACTCTCCTCCTGGTGGGAGGCAGATTGCATAAAGAAAGGAGAATCTCTCCTAAATTTTTGCACGCTTGTGGGATTTTACTTTTTTGATGAAATATATTTATTGTCCGTTCTACCAGCCATATGTGTTAGTGTCAGAAATTGAAAGAAAAATGATGAAGTCTTGTTTTACATGAGTTTTAAGCTATAACATTTCATTATTTAGTTTTAACTGCTTAGTTAGGTTTGTGGGCTATTTTCACATTAGGAAATTCACAAGATCTGTCCTATTTCTGTAATGAAAATGGATACTTAACTACTTTGCCTTGCTGTGTGTACAAACTTGTCTTTTATGACCATAAAATATATATTCAAGATGAGAAATGCAGGTTGAAGTGATACTGGTGCTCACATCAAAGTTGTTTCCATGGTTTCTTAGAACTCACAGGCAATCTTCATGCATGCTAAAAATAACAATGACATGTAGCTGAAAGGTAGTCTGCCCTCATAAAAGCACCAAGTTAATTTTTCTCCAGTATAATTTATCACAGGCTTATAAGCCAAAACCAAAACCCATTGTTCCATGACTTTTATTTGAACACGTCTGTAACTGAAAGAATTCAAATGCTTACTCTCTAAAATGAAGAATACCATACTAACTTGATAGTTAAAGACCACAACTAGGCTACAGAGTAAAGACATTGAGAAAGACAGAAATAATTTACAGGTATTTCACATGATGATTGTTTCAGGCTTTCCACAGACTCATACAGAAAGTAGGTTGCATTAAGGGGTCTAGCAATAAAATAGATTACAATATACTTGCAAAAACTTCCTCAATGCCTACTCTTGAAAAAATAGTATACTGTCTGCTGCAACTGTCTGACCTTTTCTGTATCAATGATTAATCTATCTGTCTGAAGTAAGACTTTTACACTGTCCTGGTTTTGCTAGGATAGAGTTAATTTTCTTTTCCGTAGAAATCAAAACACAGCTCTTCTAACTACTGAAAAGAAAATTAACTCTATCCTAGCAAAACCAGGACATACACATAGGAGGAAAGTCATGTTCAGGGTGCATTATGATAGTGCTATGCAGCACGCAACAAGATGAGGGAAGTTGTAAGTAGAGGAAACAATGGAGGTGGTTGTGTTCAGTTTTGTTTATCTTTCTAAAAAAATGACAAGTATTTGTTTTTGAAAGAGAAGAGTACAGACTGTGAGAAGGGAAAGACTAAATTTGGCATCTGGAAAAACAAATGTCTTATTTAGTCCACAGAGTAATTTTGAAACTCTGAAGATGACAATTAGTTGTGCAAATTCAGCACAGACCATAGAGTTTTATGAAAAGACTAGAAACTAACAAGTTCAGTACTTCCATATACTCCAAATAAAACGTCAGTGACTATCAAAGACAAACATTGTAGGTGACACGCTGACTGCTATTCACTTTCTTACACATTATATACCTTTACTGTTCTGGAACTACTTAAAGTGTCTTTTATGGCTGTGTTTGATGTTGCAGGTAATGCTATATAATGATATTTAATGTAGACATAAACCACAGCATATTCAATTTTTACTTTCTAGATTATTAAAAAGGCTTAAACAAAATTTTGTATTTTCCAATTTTCTTGAGTTTCTATGGAACGTTAGGGGAAAAAAAAAAATACGCAGTGGTATGACTATCTTTCATAGACCCAATGCACAGATGTATTTCTCCCTAAGGCCCAACTACCTGAGCCAAAACAGAGCATCCCCATCCTCACTGCTTTCTCTAATTTTCTACAGAAGATGCAGCAGAATTGTATATTTCTCCACTCCTCCATGACCCAAATTCATAGATAGGTCATAAAATCATAGAATTGTTTGGTTGGAAAAGAAATCTGAGATGATCAAGTCCAATCATACCTGTCCACTACTAAACCATATCTCTGACCACCCCATCTACCCATCTTTTAAATATCTCCAGGGATGGTGAGTCAACCACCTCCCTAGGCAGCCCGTTCCAATGCTTGACAGCCATTTCAGTGAAGAAATTTTTCCTGACATCCAATCTGAACCTCTCTCGGTGCAACTTGAAACCATTTCTTCTTGTTCTGTCACTAGTTATTTGGGAGAAAAGACACACACCCACCTCGCTACAACCTCCTTTCAGGCAGTTGTAAATGGTGATAAGGTCTCCCCTCAGCCTCCTATTCTCTAGGCTGAATAACCCCAGTTCCCTCAGCTAATCCTCTCACAAAGCCTGTTCTCCAACCCCTTCACCAGCTTCATTGCCATAATCCAGGTCAGTTTGCTCAAATGCCTCCATAAAACCCTCATAGACAAATTGATGAAGTATTGACTAGATAAACGGACAGTGTAGGCAACTGAATATTGACTGAACTGCCCTCTACTCAGTACTGGGGAGGCACATCTGGAGCACTAGCACCAGTGCTAGGAATCCCAGTACAAGAGAGACATGGAAATACTGGAAATGGACCAACAAGATGGGCCATTAAGACAATCAAAGGTTTGGAGCATCTAACATACAAGAAGTGGCTGAGAGCTGAGACTGTTTGGCTTGGGGAAGAACAGGTTTTGGGGAGATCTTATCACAGTTCATAAATACTTAATGTGAGTGAGCAAAGACAGAGTCAGACTCCTCAGCAGAGCCCAATGACAGGGTAGAAAGGCAAAAATTGAATTGTAGGAAGTCCCACTTAAACATTGTAATCAAAATGATAAAATTAAAAAGTAGTTAGAATGGTTTGTTTGCCTTTATTTTTTCAAAAAAAAAAAAAAAAAAAAAAAAAAAAAAAAAAAAACACCCCTGTTGAGGTTGAACAGAGAGGTTGCAGAATTTCCATCTGTGAAGAGCTCCAAAAGGCAACTGGACACCTTCCTGTGTGATCTCATTTAGGGGTTCCTGTTCCAGCAGGGGGATTGGACTAGATGATCTTTTGAGGTCCCTTCCAACCCTAACATTCTGTGATTCTGTGTGTGACACAGCTTCGAACATCCTGCTCTAGCTGACTCTGCTCTGAGCAAGGCTTTGGAGCAGATGATCTTCAGAGATATCTTCCAACCTCGACTACTCTGCAGGATGCCATTAAGTGGGCTGTCTAAATAGACATGATTTAATATACTAGGACAGATAACAAGGTTCACATACCAAAACACATTGGTATGAGGGAAGAAGAAAAAAAAAAAAAAGATATTACTACCTTGTATATAGTCACTCATCGTCTAAGGCATGGGCTCGAGGATATACTTGAAATTGTTAGTCACAGTAGCTGCCTGGGGTCAGAAGTGGACTTGAATGCTTAGCTATCCATTTATCATTGGTATTTTATTTTAATTGATTCCAAAAAAAACCATACAAAAATGCCAAAAGAACCCCACAAATCACCCGTACTCTGCATTGGCTTTGTCCAGCTCATAGGCCGGTGGATATGTGTGCCCTGCTTCAAACTGAGGGTGGGGATCAAGGGAAAGGTCCTGTTACTCAGCAGATGGTGGGAAGTGCAAGGAGGTAGGAGATGAGCTATGGCACACAGGGTGATTTTGGCAGGTGGTGGGAAGGCTGAGCAAGCTGAGCTTAGTCACACTGCTCAGGAGAAATCGAGAGAGTGTCTAGATAAAGGAGAGGGTAAAATTTTGAGTGATGGAGTTAACCAAGGAACATGCAGCAAAAGAGATCACACATGTTAACTGGAAGCACCTCATGATGGAATGGATGGGTCTGTATTGTACTGAGAAGGGATAAGCTTCTCCAAGGTATGTTAGTCTAAGGAACAAAAAATTGAGAAAATGTTAGGAGACTGCCATTAAGCCAATTTAATTAAACTTTAACTTCTACATATAAAATACAGCAGATTAGAGACAGAGAAATATCCAAAACCCAGACAGACAAGGAGGACCTGCAACTGATGTTTCTTCCTTTTAATCCTCTAGAGAAGAAAACAAGCACTCTGCCAATACCAGATCCTGGCCATTTTAAAACATCTACCATGTTTCCTAGAATTCCAAACCTGTTTTTAGCACAGCTTCCTCTGTCTTTTTCCTGAAACTGCAAGAAAGGGATATTTCCAAATTCTCTTGAAAAGCACAGCCACTGTTAGTCTGCTCTCCTTGTGGCAACATACAGAAACTGAGTATCCATTATTGTCTTTATCCTCATTATAGTCCTACACCATGAAGATTATACATGTCCATGTAGTCCCAAACCAGTAGCAATGTAACAGTATGCTGCATCATTTTATACTTTCCTGGTAACTATCCCACGTCCTCTTGCCAGATCCAGCTGGGATGGCTAAGGGCAGACCTAGAAAATATCTGCTGTGCTCTCCCTTGCAGAGCTTTGGCTCCCCAGTGATGCTATGACCTTTTAGGCACGTTTGATGCTCCATAAAAAAGTTTTGAAAAGTCATCATTAATCTAAGGTTAGTAGGTTCACTAGTACATTATCAATAATGTAAGAAGAAACACAAGTTGCTAGAATTATATGGAGAGTTATTTGTTAAGAATTAATTATTTCCTTTCATTTTAACTAATTTATGGTTATTAAAATACACAATTATTATATATTAATTCCTCAGTTATGTATTGTTGATAGTATTAAAACAGAGGGTGCTTTATTTTTATATTAGTGACTTTAGGTTTCAGACTCTTAAGAATCTCTTGTAGTGTTTGATTATGTTCCTGTTTCCTTCTTATTCATTGCCTGCATTCAAAATTTGCTTAATTATCTCAAAAGCCACTAAACAGTAGGTATGTGTAAGATGTTAGTACTGTTTCCAGTTTCTCTCAGCCCAGATCCTAACCCAGTTATCTGTAATTGCTCACAACTGAAGTCAACCTGGCAGTTCTTCAGGGTTTCTGTTTAAAAAAGGACTCTAAAATAAATGAAATGGGATGCTGAGAAAAAAAAAGACACCCTGCAATTTAAAAAAAAAAACAACTTATTTACTTTTCACTGTTGAAGTGCAGCTGTAACTTTATCATGGCAGCAGTTAAAGTTATCTTATTTTTGGAGAAGTAAAGAAAGAGGTAGACTTCTCATCATTTTTTTACTCCTTATATTGTATAAATCTGAAATTCATTGAGCCTCCTGAAAGACAAAAATAGGAATTACTTTGTAGAAGGAAGAATGGCAAGAAGGGAGAAATTCTGGATTCTTTTGAAGATATTATTTCTGCAGAAGTATCCAAAATTTTCAAACTCTTTCAGCTTTGATTTATTGAGGGAGGCAGAATTTGACTTTATTATAGCAATACCTTTTAATACTGGGAATAATCAAAAGGTGAATATCGTATGATGAGTCAAAGCAGGCATTTGTTATCCAAACTTATTTTGTAACAAGTACCAGGAGCTGAGTTGGAGCAAAAACTAATGTCTGACTACTATACACTGCTTTAGCATCAGCAGTCTTTGACCAAGAGGAGAAAGATTAAGTGTTATAGGCTTTCTGGAACATACTCTGATTTCACATGTGCTCAATGTCACACTGACCTTGTGAAAGCACGTAATTCATGGAATCATAGAATGGTTTGGATTGGA
>NW_010293678.1:0-1911 GCF_000700745.2 Antrostomus carolinensis
GATGATCGTTCATATTGAGTGCCAAGTTCTTTCCACCGCGACAGCCTACCTGCAAGGCCCGGTGTCATGCCTGGTTGTTTGTTCCTCTCATACATTTTCAGCAAGAAGTTTGGAACACCTGCCATGGTCTTCCCTTGGTCTGAGCGTGTGGTCCCTCCTCTCAAGGCAGAATGATATACACCACGGGGCATGTTGGTCATCTCCTGTTTCACAAGTGATGCTGCAAACTCTTCAAATGCTGGATGAAGTGCACGAAAATGAGGAGAGAAGAAAGGGAATGTTACAGCCTGATGATTGAGAAACCAAACAAATGCTGGAAAACCCAGAATGACACCTGTGCTTCAGAGGAGGTATGCTTAGACAAATTAATAGCAACACATTTTTTTGCCAGTGACTGAGGTTAGTGAAAAGGACACAGACACCAACTTAACACCAGAAAAACTTATTTTACTCTAGTTTAAAACAGGGGGAAAAAAAAGAATAAGCAAGGTACAGAGTTAAACAGGGTAATGCATCTAATCATTACTAAATAAGAGAAAGCATAGTGATTAAGAATGATAAATCATCAATTGCCCAAATGCTTTACCACCATCCAGATTCTGTGAATCAGCTGGGGAGCCATGTCACAGCAAAGGATTTGGAGAGCCCTTCTCTAGGAATTGGGAAGTCCTACGCAGTGCATCCACTCGTAGGTGAGGTCTCCATCTTTGCTGTGAGAGGGTCCTGCTTTTATACAATCTAACAAACAAATTACGCAGACAGAAAGGCACAGTAACTTCTGGTGGGTAAGTTTCACTTCACACAGGCACATTCTGGATTTGGCCAGGATCCGAGATACCTCCGAGAAGTTACTATTTTGGCATTCTGCACCTGGCTTTGAACTGTAGGAGGAAAAGTCTCACGGTTTTATTTCATGCTGATGTGATACAGCTTGGGATGTTCACTCAAAAGTCAACTCTAATTTAAGTCTTATCATTTAAGCCTTTGTATATCGCACATCAGACGAATGCTCAAGGTCAAAGAATTGAGAACTCCTAGCAAGTCTCTCTGACACCATACTTGCTGACACTGCAACTTCAAGAGGCTCTGAGTAAGTCACATCAGATTCTAAAGCTGGGAAGAAAAATAGCCTTAACTATTCGACAAGCTGTTGACTGCATTCTTTGACTGCTACACCAACAACTCTGGCACATGCTGACAGAATAACAATGAGAAATAAAACCAACATAGCGTAAAGCATTGTCTTAAAAACAGGTTGTTCTTAGATTTAAAAGAAGCACAATGCAGAGAGCGTAGAGAGAGCGTGTGTATATGCAAACAGGAGATCCAGAGAGAGAGAAGTATTACCTTAATTTCTGTTACCACAGCAGTTCAAATTGTTAATATTAAGTTCTGTGCTCTCAAGCTATGCATTTTACAGTCTAAGCAAATTATAGTTCAAAATTATACAGAATTAATATAAACTTATCGTTTATGTGTGAAGTGAATCTGAAACAGCCTTTACAGGCACATGTTAGAAAAAAGGGTCATGTTTCTGTATGTACCATGTATGTGCATGGTGTTTGTTACCACATCACAACAGAGAGCCAACACTGTATCAGCACCTTGCTGGTACTTTTAATATGTTTAAAAGTCTGTTAGTGCTTTCATTATACTGAGTTAAACTGAGTTTTTAAGGGGCTTCATAACAACTGTTGCATATTAGGCTTGAAGTTTTGGCATGCCAGTTCCCAAATCACATGCAGTCCTGCTTTGACAAGGAACTAGAGGACAAAGGAGACAAAAGGACAGGCACTTGTCCTTTCTGAGTCCAAGAAATACCTACAGCAGCTTGGAATAAAATAGTTTTATACTGGAACTTCCTCACATTTCCTATTTCCAGCAAGTTCATGTGATTTTCAGCAATACTCT
>NW_010293678.1:1930-2502 GCF_000700745.2 Antrostomus carolinensis
TCTTTCCCATAGTGGAGTAGCAGTCTAAATCTGATAAGTTTTTGAAGCAGGGCAGGAAGGGCACCTACATCTGGGGAATTTTTTTTTTCCTCCACCTGTAATGCCAATATTCTTCAAACAAAACCTCAGAATGCAGTTAGCAATTTTCAGTGATTCAGACACAAACTTGTCTCCCATCCCAAATACTGTATAGTCTTCCAACAAAACTAAATTTATTAACATGAAAACACTGTCCACCTACCTGCTCTAGACTTTTGTAAGAGCTTTTTAGTTTAGGGTGGCTACAGCAACAGAGAAGAAATTCCCTGAGAGAGGATAGCTCTTTCTCTGCTGGTAACAGAGGAATTGACAGACACCTTAGGTAATATCACTGCTGTCATATTAGTGCACTTGCTAGTTATGCCAAAGGACTTAATATTTACAAGCCATTCAAAAGCAGTTCTTCAGGCAAGAGACACAAGCTAAGGATCCAGGCTGCCAGACATAACTCAAACCAGAAAATCTGGAAAAATTTAATGATAAATTTAATCTAGATGTATAGGAAATGATATAATATAATATTTTATTCCTTG
>NW_010293679.1:0-12961 GCF_000700745.2 Antrostomus carolinensis
GGTGTGAGCGGTGCCCGTCGGACCGGCGTGCGGGGCTGAAGGGCGGGCTTGCTTTCCTCTGTGCTGGATTCAGCAGTTATGTTGCTACAGGGCAGACAAACAAACAAGGCAACGGGGAAAATGCATTAATAAATTAGATTAAGTATGGCAGGGAACTGCTCTACTCGGTTTCTAGTTCGAAGGCTTCAGAGGAGCCTCGCTGCTGAGAGAAACCCGTCCCTTCAGTTAGCACAAGCGTTTATTTGTGTGTGTGGCCAGCAAGGCTGACCTGAAGATTGATTGGGGACCTCAGTTAATTTGGGGGATTTCATTGTTTGAGTTGAACTGGTTCAGTGAGCCGCTTGGCCACGCACACAGCGCTATGGCCGCTTGTGCAGCCCCGAGGAAGGGGCATCAGGCCAAACACGAGACTGCTCCGTGGTGTCCTACAGTCACTCTTTGGTACTGTGGAACTGCTCAACAGCAGCTGTACCGTGTTCTGTAGGCCTGGATTGTGCCTTCCTTTTGTGGTGCTGAGAGATTTATTTAAACATCAGGTCTTGTAGACAGCTCTTACGTATGTGGAGCTTTGGTTGGGTCTTTTTGGTGGGGTTTTGGTTTTTTCCTGGGAGTGCGGATGGAAACCAAACTATTGCCTTGGCAAATTTGCTGGCTGTTCTTAATCCCAACCAGGTAGTAAATGTGGGAACACAGGACAGAAGAGATCACTTAGGCCATGGAGCATACATAGTGTGCTGTGAGGACTAGAATCCCATCAGTGTGCATTTTGGAAAAGTCTGCCAAACCTCTACTCCAAAAGCATAAAATGGTCTCTCAGATTGTACACAAACTCCACCACTGTAATACTGCAGGAAAGAGAAGTGGTCAAGGCTTTTCTAGCATTGCAAGTCCTTGCTGTGGCAGGATATCTGTTAAACATCCAGCAGATCCTGGCAGGCATGTTATGCCTCATAGCATGGAGAAGGATAAAAAGGAACAATGGTAACCCCCGCTGATCTTCTCAGAGAATAATCCTACCCAATTCTATGAGGTTTTGCCTAGCACCCCAAATCTGCTGGCAACCTTAGCTGAGTTAGTGGGATATACCTGCAAATTCTGCTTCTGTTGGACCTCTAGTTGCTGCCCGTCTTCTATGTTTCACTCACTTCTTCTGAACTGCAGACTTAACAATGAAACTGTGTATCCAAGAATCAGGGGAAATTCACACAGAGCCTATGGTTTGTGTGAGGTTAAAGCATCTTGACTGGACAATGAAAACATCTTAATCAGAGGTGATACTGCTGAAGTTTCCAGAAGTGATTTATATGTCGTTTTTCTAATAGAGTATTCTCTTTCTCCTAAAATGTAGCAATTATTTTAACTGGAAGGGGGGGATTCTTGCTACTTTTTCAGTGATAGCAGATCAACCTATAGCCATATTTATGTAGTGCATATGTTTAGGTCAAAGATATCTGCATTTTATTGAAAATAAATGAACAACCCTGCCTCAAATTACTTTTTTGTATCGTTTAGAACTTACAGTACTGGCCCTTTTAAACCATTGTTTTGAACTTAAGAGGATTTCAAATGTGAATCGTTGTTTGTTAGAGACTACATGCATGAGATGTTAAATGTGAATGATGTACAATATATTTCAAAATAATCCAGGAAAGCTAACCCCAAATAAATACTAATTGTTTCTGTCATGTTTTTACAGCAGCAGTATCAAAGTGCTCTGTTTTGGGCAGACAAGGTAGCTTCACTGTCTCATGGTAAGTAGTTACTTTTTACTTTTTTTTTTTTTATTAACTTCTTTCTGATAGTGTTCTGTTTTGGCTTTGTTTATTTAGTTATTTTTCAGGCTGTGTGGCTAAATGTTGAAGTTTTGGTGTAAGTGTTTTTCTGTGATCTTTGCAATGCAATTTTTCTAAATAGAGCAGGGCCAATCTTCCTTCCCTTTTGGACTTTGCATTAAAATTTATGTTTGGCCAAACCTTAAGGTTTGCCTACCTTGAGGGAGGCATGGGAGGGGGAAAAAGCTACAAGAGACAACAGTGGTTTCCTATAGGATTCAGTGCTGCTCTGGATGACAAGTAGAATGCAGGTTTACAGAGTGAGGTGATGCTGGTAGCCTATGTCTGCCTACAGCCATGGACCATTTACGCTTCTTAAAATGATTCTAGGGGCTTGATCTCACGAAAACTTTGGTTGCCAATAAAGTAGGAGAGTAGCAAGATGTGCTTCTGCAATTGTAACTTCAAGCTGAGAAGTGTAATGCTTTCACTCTCACTGTTGTTATGTTCCCACTGATCTTTTTTGAGAGACAGTTCTTTCTGGGTTGTTTTTTTTTCTGCTCTGTCCAAGGTCAGAGTAACCTGCAACTGCTACTTCTTTTTTTCTTTTTTCTTTTTCTTTTCTTTTTTTTTTTTTTTTTAGATTTTATCACTGTTGTCTCCTTCTCATGACACACCTCTAATACGAGATTTTTTGTACTCACTGTCCAATGAATGTCATTAAGATATGATTATTTTTTCATTTTAATCTCTTACTAATAGATATTATAAGTTGTTTATACATATATATATATATAAACCCTTTGTAACTCAATAGGATGCTAGAGTAGGGGGATAATACTTTCCTAGTGAAGCAAAAGTGAATATTCTGTATGAAAGTGTTTAAAGATATATTATAAATTAATATTTTATAATTTGTTCTTTTATTTTAGAGGAACCACAAGATATCTACTGGTTGGCCCAATGTCTTTATTTAACAGCTCAGTATCATAGGGCAGCACATGCCCTTCGATCGCGTAAATTGGATAAGGTAAGTCATGTTAGTCAAAGACTTACTACTTTTATTCCACTTTTAAACCTCTGCTGCTAACCACAGTGACTTCTTCACCATCAGAGGATAAGGTTTATAGGAAAAGTAATTAAAAAACCTGTATGATGGAGTTTATCTGAACCAAGCATAGTCGTGTGTTCAATCAGCCAGATTGAAACTCTTGTCCGCCGATAGGGTAACGGAAAAGAGAAGTGGTCCAAGTATGTAACTGCAGCAGGTGTGGAAAGGTGTAGTGTCACTTCAGGTGTGGTTGTTTAAATTGTCCTCCCACTGTGCTAATGAGTGGTGAAGGCAAGAGTGAAGCAAGTGTTCTTTGAGAGTTTAATAGTAGAGAAAATGTTACAGACTTAGTCAATTTGGCAAGGAAAGATTTTTGGAGGTGAAAGGGATGAAGCAGCCATGCAGCTGAAAAAGGAGAGAGCAAAACAGAGTCTAGCAGTGTAAGTAAACATGCTCTCTTGTTATAACTAACGTGTGTGAAACTTCTCTTTCAGTTATATGAAGCGTGTCGCTACCTTGCAGCTAGATGTCATGTGAGTACATGTTTTAACCTCTGTTGGAAACAAACCAAACTAAATAAAAAATGCATCTTGGGAAGATTAGGTACCTGACAGGCAATGTAGATGTTTGTGTTCATTGGAACAACAGGTTTAAATGTTGTGACAGTTGATTTCATTCTTTCTGGTTGCTGGAGTATCCATTGTGGTACTATTCTGAAGAAATGCAACCAATTTTTTTTTTCCAGGAACAGAAATACTCCTCTAATGTTTTATGGGGAAAAAATGTGAACCATTTTTATGTCATATCTTCATGTTTACATTGTTAATTGGTTGGTTGTTATCTGACCAAAGGAGATGTAATTTATGGTTCCATAAATATAGTTAGCAGCTTTATACTTCTGTATAAAATGTGATACATAATTAGTAAAATACAGTGCTTTCACAGAAAAAAAACAATTCAATTGGTAGGTTAAATATAGAAATTCGAAACAGAATAATGTGCTGCTTTTAGAATAAGATCATTGTATTTTATTAAAACCTGTATTAACTAGTTTTAGAAGCCTATCTGCTTCTGTGATTGCATAATGCTGAATAATAGATTTTTCTGTAGGTATTTGAAATTTTTTGCATATTATAGAGGACTAGCAAAATAGTTGACTGCAATTGTAAAATGACATGTGTCCAAATAAGAATATGCATGCATGAAAAACCTGCTGATAAGCACTGGTTGTTATAATCTTTGCCTTTGAAATGTGACGCTGTGTTTATTGGTGCTTTATGTACAGATGTTTCAAATCCCAACCTTATTTTTTATATGCACATGTTTGGCTAGTATGCTGCAAAAGAACATCAACAGGCCCTGGATATTCTTGATATGGAAGAGCCAATCAACAAAAGACTTTTTGAGAAGTACTTGAAGGATGAAAGTGGATTGAAAGACTCTACCACAGACTGGGAGATGTCACAATCCTCTGTAAGTGACATTTTTCAAACAAATATTTTTATAACTGAGAAAAAAAGTGTGAAGTCAGAAAATGATTTTACAGCTGTATGAATCTGAAGCTCTGTGTTTAAGCTTTCTTTTTTGAATAACTTAATTTTCAAAAATGCTGAATTGTTCTCTTGTCAGTCAGAAGTCATGTGTTAGCTTGCCTGCATGTAAATAACTTGGTTTGAAAAAGGGAGAGTGTTTTCAACAACTTCCTATAAATTATTTGCAGGTGCTTTGCAGGAAGTTCATGATCTAGCATTGGTTTTGAGAGTCTTTTAGCTCTACGCTGCAATTTCAGTCTTGATAATGTAAACTAACATTTCTTTCAATTAGGCTGCAGGTTCTGACATAACAAAGCAACTTTTCTTCTCCTCCAGTTATTTTAAATGAAATATTTCCTTAATCACTCAAATGTTGTTCTCGGTGGGTCATTTTTTGATCACAGTTGAAAATTATGTCATGTAAAGGTTTTGAAGCTCAGTGAAAGAATTCTATTTAGGCACGCAGTTAAAAGGGATCAGTACCACGTGTAGGCTGAAGAGACTTTACTTTCACAGTTATCAATTGAAGTTTACTACCTGAAACTACAGTGAAGGTGATTGACAGGTGGCATTTTCCCTGTAAGACTGAAGTAGTAAAATGAGTTAAATCATCGATGTGAACTGATTTCAAATGCTGATATTAACGGGCTTAAGGGAGAAGTGGATTAGACCGAGTCACTGTGGTGCACTTTACTGGGAACATTTAAGCTACCACTGCAAGGAAAGGAGGAATTCCTCAGCTTTGGCTCTTCATTCTTGCTCTCTTTTCATCATACTCTGGCCAAGGTGTTTGGGGTGGCTGATCATTGAAGTAAATAGGGAAACTATTTTGACTGAAAAATAACCCAGCCTGAAAAACTCAACTTCATCAGTTCTTACCTTCACAAATGCTTGTGATCATGTACTTCCCTGATGCAAGGAGGAGTTTGGTTTGCCAAAGGAGAGAACTACTGAAGTGGGTACTGCTACAAGAAATTTGAGATCAAACTTCTCTCTAGGACTGTAGCTTTTTCAAAGGTAATTTGATTAGTTTGCACAGATAGTAGTAGTTCCAGAGCATGAATGACTGCTCTCTGAGCTGGTAACAATATTACCACTTTAGCAGCCCCCTGGGGTTTATTAGTTGTTAGTGCAGCTGTACTGTTTGTAGGGTGCAGACTTCTGAGAGAGTTGGTCTGTCTAGTTAGTCTGATGGCATAGATGTGTAATGTGTTAACGTTCTGCAGGTAACTTGCTGACACTTCCACAGCCTTCTGTCAGAATTGAACACTAATCCATGGAGCTTTGAAAGAATATGTTAGTTATTAGACATCTTAGCACAACTTTAACTACAGTAATAATGGTCTTTACTTTCATTTCTGAAACATCTATTTTTTGGATTGAAAGACATATATTTTTCTGCTCAGAGTAGTTGAGTCCATTGATTTGACCTTTTTTCATCTCTGCTGCAGTCATTCTTGTCTTGCATGAAATATGCGGTTTAATACTCAACAAAGAAATGAATTGCCTTTGGAAGTGACGCCTGGACACCTTCCTGTGTGATCTCATTTAGGTTCCTGCTCCATCAGGGGGATTGGACTGGATGATCTTTTGAGGTCCCTTCCAATCCCCATCATTCTGTGATTCTGTGAAGTGACAATTTCCCTATATTGCATATGAAAATTTAGTATAATTGGCTTACAACTGAGTATAAGAGCTGCATGCTGGAAGTAAAAAAGATAAACTCTATCCTCCTTCTACTTATTTCAAGCATGTGTTCATTGGGCAGTCGATAACCTGACAGAGCATTCATTTGATTTTTTTTTTTAAGATAGTAGAGACAATATTTTATTTAAAGACATCACTAGAAAACCAGGTTCTATCATACATGAAATGCTTTTTACTTTTCAGGAAGCCCATTTGATTTGTGTTCAAAACCAAATTGCAAACATTGATTCAGTCTTTGACCTCCAGCCCTGCTTTTCCACCAGATCAAGAGCTCTATATGCCTTTTGCGAGGGAAGATCTATGATGCTTTGGATAATAGAACCCTAGCAACATACAGCTACAAAGAGGCCTTGAAGCTTGATGTTTACTGCTTTGAAGCATTTGATCTTCTAACATCGCACCATATGCTGACGGCACAAGAAGGTCTGGATAGCAGTATTTCTCAGATACAAGTAAAATTTAGCTGCTTTCTCAATATGCCTTTTTCTTGGATAAAAATTAAAGCAATACTACAAGTAACAGATTTTATAATGTTAAGAATAGAAAATGTATGAAATGAGTGAAAGTTACAATCTGCTCAGATTTACATGTGAACTTTATTTTTCAGTCTTATAGTGCTAAGAATTAAAAGAAGTAACCCAGCTGTCCTGTCTGTTAGCTCTGGAACCTCTCACACTCTTTGCACAACCTAATTGGTGTTTTTCCAGTGTTCTCAACTTCAGGGGCTTTGAATCCACAAAACCCTACTAGTGTTTGCTTAGTTTTAGTAGACGTTGGTTAATATAGCGTTTCTGAGTGATAAAATATGACATGCAGAGTAAATAAAAATAGTACTGTGTTATCTTTATTAAATCTTATTTAAAAGTGTAGAAGGAAAAACTAAGAATTCAATCATGAATTTCCATAATTACTAGTATTATCTGTTTTAGTGTATTGGTACTGTTTTCTTCCTTGTACTTTCAGGATAAGCATCATAAAATTCTTTGCATCTCTCAATTTTTAAAATGTTGGATCTTGTTATTTCTTCTGTAATATGACCACTTCAATTTATTTTTAATTCACATAGAAAAAGAACTTCTTGAATCTCTACCTCTTAGTAGACAATGTACAGAAGAAGAACAAGAATTGCTTCACTTTTTATTTGAGAACAAATTGAAAAAGGTAAACCCCAAAACTGACTGAAAAGCTAGAGAATTGATTGAAAGTCTTGACTTCACATGTAAATTTTCTTGGATACCATTTATTCGGAACATTGGAGTAAAGAAGGGATTTGTAGTTTTGGTTATTTTAAAATTTATGATGCAGTAGATACACTTTATGGGAGTAGTATAACAGTTTTGTGTAAACTTATTTTTCTGGTGTGGTGACAACATGAAATTCTGTTTTGTGTTTTGTTTTGTTTTTTTTTTTTAATTTTAGCTTTATTTCCTGACAAACCTCTAGGTGGGGAAAAAGAACATTAATAATGTAGACAAAATGTCAGTTAGCTGAAAATACTAGGATATAGCATCATTATTCCAGACTAGTTTTTTCCAAAGATAATGGGAGAGCACCAAAAGCCAACTATATATAGCTCAGTAGTCATTTCTACAGCCTACGCTTAATAAATTGACATTGGCAAGCCTCTTTCATTTTCTAAATGACCTTTTAAGTACATTATACAAAACCATTTTGTCAAATATGTGTTTTATGGACTTTCAGCTTAAAACTAAGAATTTTAAGATGCTTAATGCATATTAATACTTATACTGTCTGATTTTTAGATTGGTTGTTGTTTCACATGTTGTTTCTTTTGTCTTTCAGTATAATAAACCCAGTGAAACACTGATTCCTGAATCAGTAGATGGTCTTCAGGAAAATCTGGATGTGGTAGTATCCTTAGCTGAAAGACATTATTATAACTGTGATTTCAAAATGTGCTACAAGCTTACTTCAGTGTAAGTATACAAAGCAACTTTGAGGGTTTTCTCTCATTTGGTGGAATATAATAATTATGCCTGGACTTACAGGGAATATTGTTGTTCAATGCATTGACATACACGAAACTTGCTATCAAATTGTTACGTATTTAAAATATGTAGTTTGCTGGTTAAATTTGAAGGGACCTGCAAACGAATCTGTATTGTATTCTGTTTTTCTGATTGTATCTTCAGCTTGCCAGAATTTTATGTTATCCTCTTCTGTTAACCTAAATTAGTAGCTATTTTTCTGGTCTTAATATAGCCTTTATTATGCTGTTAATAGTTACCTTCTAGTCACAAATAATTTTCCAATGCCTAAAGTGGTGATTAGCTGGAACATTGCACACTATAAAAGCAGCTTGCTTATAACATTAACATTTTTGAAATGTGCATTTATTTTTTTTCCAGAGTGATGGAAAAAGATCCTTTCCATGCAAATTGTTTACCTGTGCATATAGGGACACTTGTGGAGCTTAATAAAGCTAATGGTAAGAAACACAACATTTCATATGAGTCAAAAGATGACTGTAAACTTCAATTTTAAAAAGAATTAAGGATACCAAGAACCCCCCCTTATATAGCATTTAAAAAATTACATATATTTTTCCTTGTATCTGCTCTACCCACATAATTCCAGAAAACAGTGGTAACTGGCAAAGGGAGTTTAAGAACTAATAGTGGGGTTGGGAGAGAATAGTTGTGCAAAAGGTCTTTATTCATTCACGATGATGAGCGTCACTGTCTTTTAATCACTGATCTGTGTAGCCAGGAAGTTAGTGAGATACACTGCTTCATTTCTGTTGTTTGATTTGTTTTGAGGTGGTCTTCCTAGGATATCTAGGTGTACTTTTTCTGCTCAACAGCAAAATGAAATATATTAATTTAAACTAGAAGGAACTCTTCAGCATTGTATATGCTTAGGTGGACATGCTTCTTCCATATTAGAAAAAAAATAGACTCTCCTTGCCTTTGCTGTTGTGAAGGCCTCTTTTTAGTTCAAACAAGTTAATAGTCATGTAGCACCTTTGTTGGAATTACAAGAATAGCTCACTTGCAGCTGGGATGGCTTTTTCTCATTTCAGACTGCATATAAACATCCAAATCAAGTGAGGAGCTTGAGTGTCTTAAAAGCAATTGGAAAATACAATAAGGAGCTCATATGATTTGCAGTCTCTCAAAGGATGGTGTATTGTATGTACACAAATAGGTCATTAGGTGTACTAGTACTTCTCAATGTTTAGTAAATGTACTTTTCGGTTACTTTATAGTTAACTATATCTGAAAATGTAGCCAGTACTCTGATTTTTCTTCTAAGTCTGCCTTAGGAAGCATTTTTGTAAATGTACAGTTTTGTAAATAAGTTGGTATTTTGTAGCAAACTTTCATATTTGAAATTTGTGAACCCCAGAACTGATGGAAAGTACTCCAGGACAAACTCATCAATTTAAAAGATCTGTACTCTGAAGAAATAGAAGTTATATGCACCATAATGCTATTTCTTTTGAAATTGCATAGGCAATAGAATTGTTATCCTGTATCTGATTACTTCTGCTGTTATTAGAAAATCTGTAGTAAGTTATTCCAGTAACTAAAATTATTATTTTTATTAGAAAAGTAATCACTTATTATATTATTTGGAATAATTCTAATTTATTTGCTCTTGTCCTGTTTTCAGCATATTAATGCACAGGACTCTACTTTGAAATTGATCTAGCCAGTGTGTTATATCTTTTAGATGCAGGAAGTTCAGTAGTGTTTTACCTTGACAAGATATATTCAAGTGTAATACTACAGGCATTTATTTTAATGTATGTTAATGACCTAAGTTGTTGCAGAATTCTTAAGGGATGGGATGGATAGCAGCTTATTTATGTGCTGTGTGGGTTATTTTTGGTTTTGGGTTTTGTTGGTTTTTGGGGTTTTTTTTATTTAATTGCAAAACTGAATCTATTTTGAGGCTGTTTGAAGCATTACCACTAAAGAGAAAACATTTTTGTTCACTTGTGCATTAATAATGCTAGATGTTCTGGATATTTTGTATAGAAGGCTAAAGGGCTTGAAACATCTTAATATTTTAGTATGTTTTAATTTTCTTTTCTTGTTTCTTCCCACTATGTAGAGCTATTCTATCTTTCTCACAAACTGGTGGACTTGTATCCAAATAATCCTGTAAGTTGCCCTAAGCCTGCATTACCAGGTAGTTTTTTCTAGGTGAAAGCACATGAAAGTTGTAATGTAATAGTCAATCTAAGCTTCAGAATTCAAAATCTTTTTCTGGATGGAGCCAGTGAAAATGTTTCACTCATTTTCTATGCATTGTAATTTTCTTATACCGAGGTTCTTCTTTTAAAACAGAGTACCTGTAAAATATATTCAGTGTGAGGTGTTAACTTTGAATAATAATGTAAAACAAATACTTCAGTATATATGCCTCTCTGAGCAATCTTTTCCAATGTTTGATCACCTTTATACTTAAAATTGTTTTCCTTTGTTTTTTGAGTAAAAGGAAAAGTCTGGCTCTGTCCTCTGTATTCCCTACTATTAGATCATTGAAGACAGCAATAAGCTTTCCACTTAGCACTCTCTTCATGAGGCTGAAGGAAACCAGTTAGAGATGTACATGCCAGCAGTTCTAGCTTGTCTGTAATATTGAATAACTCAAAGCTGACTGTGATTTCAGTGAAAATGTTCCTAACTTCTCTAATTATAATCTGTTCCTCTGTTTTGCATCACCTATGGTGATGTTTCACAAAAATCCGTGTCATATATCTAATAATATTCTATTTTAATTTTAATGTGTAGGTGTCATGGTTTGCAGTAGGATGCTACTATCTCATGGTTGGCCACAAAAATGAACATGCCAGAAGGTATCTCAGGTAAAACTTTTTTCCTGGTTTTTCCTTGGCAAATGTGTTGCTCACTTGTTAAATAAATACTTAATGCACATGATTGTTCTAAGCTCATAAAGTAAACAGAAGCCTTAATAAACTCGTTACTACTAAAATACTCCTTTTGTTGACACCCTTTTTTTGGTATAGCAATTTAGACCTCAACCTTCTAGATACTTTAAAAATGACATACAGACTTAAGTGGAATCTCTTTTGTCAGTCACCTTCCTGCTACGGGCAGATGCAGTCCCCGCATTCAGTCATGCTGCCAAGCTAACTACAGCTGGGCAATCAAGCCTGAGTTCTTGGCTTAAGGGCACTCAGGTGTTCTCCCAGGTTCAGTGTTTCATGTCTTAAAGAGTTCAACAGAAAATTCTGACATTTGGCTGGATGGTTCTTTCTTTGCACGAGCAGCCTTGGACCTTTTAGATTGATCAGTCAGTCCAGTGCTCTTTCCTGTAGGTCTTCTCTATGTGTCTTGATTATCAGCACTGGGAAGCAGGATCTTACTGTAAAGTAGGGCACTTGTTTTTGTGCCGCAAGCTTAAACAGAGAAGGCTTAAATCAACCTGTAAGACTTTGATTTTTCTTCTTGGGACCTTTATAGGCAATATATGTAAAGATGGGTTAGAAATTTAGACTGTTTAAATGCCTGGTTACTATTTAAATAAAGAGGAAACTATTATTTATTATTTAAATTCCTGACAAGTACCACTGTGAAATTCTTCAAGAAGCTGTCCTAAGTGATATAGGTGGGTTTGGTGGTGAAATAAAGAACATCTTTATTAAATCTGCAAGCATCCCTAGCCAGGAAGAGTCTATAGGTGGGTTGGAGTGGGGGGCTCAAAAAACCAAAGACGTCAGAATTCAGGGTAGTTCTGGCAAAGAGGCAAAAAGGTCTGGTAAAAGTGAAATAATAACTAGATGCTACAAGGCTAGGGACAACTGTGGGCTAGGCACTAGTTCTTAGAAAAGGATCTGGAGATACCGTGGATAAAAACACAAGCTCCCATACCATTGTTTTGAAGTCACAAGACATGATGCTGGAGCATGCTGAATAGAAGGCACAGCTGGGCAGTGCCTGGTAGCATGTAAAGGAAGTATCATTTTGGCTGCTCTAGAAGGAGCTATCTGCATCCTTCACACCTTGCAAAAGAGTTTAACCTCATCTAAGCACCAAGGAAAAGCAAGATTTGTGATGGAACATAATCCATCTTTTATAAGACTAACAAAGCTGTACTGTAATGTGTCACTGTTGACAAGTCAACTTGTGTGGAGAACTCAAGATGGATGTAAGATGATTGAATTCAAGAGAAGGCAATAAACAGGCATTCTGGAGAAGGTGGACGATGAGGAAAGTTTCTGAAGTGATTGAAGCTGTCTAGGATGTAGAGCAGGAAGATGCAAATGTTCAAATATATGAAGTTTTGTCCAAAGAGACAAACTGTTCTCGAGGATCTGTGAGAAGAAGTAATTAGTTTAACTGTGACAAATAAGATTAAATTAAATGTTAGGGAAAAAATTAAGTGTTTAAGGGTAATTAAGCAATAGAATAGATTACTTATGGAACATGTAGGATCTCCACATCAGAAGCTTTTAAGAAAAGATTGGGCACATCTGTCATGAGCTGTTTAGTTATGAATGCCCTTGCCTTCAAACTGAGAAAATACCCTACAGAGCTTTCTAATGTTCCTGTCAAGTTCGTCTTTCTGTAAAGGCTCCAGGTTGCAGTCTTCAGCTCAGGACTTGAGGGACATTTTGTGTACATCCTCTGATGCACGACAACTGTCTACGATGTGACAAAAAAATACTCTTGATTTCATTAAGACTAGAACAATTATATGGCGAAATTTCAACACACAGTTCAATCTAAGAGTTTATTTGGTATTTTTGTATTTTGCTTGTGAAACCTATGTTTGCTAGAATATATTTATTTTGAAATGTATAGCTAGAATTTTGTAATATGTTATTAGTCATTACTGACTTTTTCTGTATTTTGGCCAATTCACCTATAATATCATTATTTATGTTCAGTAATATCACATAATTC
>NW_010293679.1:13000-25868 GCF_000700745.2 Antrostomus carolinensis
AAAATACTTCAAAGTGCTAAATAATTTGTTGAAGTTTGAAATGTTGTTTGCCACTGGGCATTACAGAAGATTATTTTGATAGATACCTAACCATGTGCCGTAGCATTGCTGTGTAAGTAGTCATCTGAAGCAGATGAAATTTAATTTCAGATGTGTCTGCTTCTGATCTTCTCTTGTTTTTAGCAAAGCTACTACACTTGAGAGAACCTATGGACCTGCATGGATAGCATATGGACATTCATTTGCAGTTGAGAGTGAGCACGACCAAGCAATGGCTGCGTACTTTACAGCTGCACAGCTCATGAAAGGGTACGTCAAAAATGTCATATTCAGAAAAATTAAAATTAATCCATAAATAGCGTTGAGTATTGACCTACAATGCCTTTAAACAGTAGGAATCCATTTGCAACAATTATCTGGTAGAGAACAAAGGAGGAAAAAAACAAATAATTTCATCATTTGCATTTGACTGATTATTGTTGGGGTTTTTTTAAGTTCTAAAGTAAAGATTTATATTTAGGTAATCCATGTTCTACTGGAAAGTTCTCTGAAATTTGTGAATTGTTTGTAATACCAGGTCATAAACTGCTGTACAGTGTTATCTTGATCATACTGTGGAGAAGGTTCTAAAATGCCTAGTTGACTAATCATGTCATATTATATACTCAAATTTTGTATTTGCTTGTACTTATAGGTAAATATAATCTCTTTATTATTACTTCTTCCATATTCAATTTGTAAGTGAAATGTAGGAAGGATATTAGGAAAAGAAAGAACCCTCAGAGCTAACTTAAGCACTAAGAAAATACATGTAATTCCAGAGCAATTTACAATTATGTACTGGAGTTCAAATTCTTGTCAATAACTAACAAAGATGTAAAGTCTTTTGAATTGCCCCCTAGGTTAACAGTCCATTTAAATCAGGTTTTTACTTTTATGTACATAAACATATGTAAACATAGTTGACACTTCTTTATAATGCCATTCCTGAGAAGTGTATGATACTTTTTTTTTTTTTTTAATAGGTGTCATTTGCCGATGCTCTATATTGGACTGGAATATGGTTTGACCAACAACTCAAAGTTAGCTGAAAGGTTTTTCAGCCAAGCTTTAAGCATTGCACCTGAAGATCCTTTTGTTATGCATGAAGTTGGAGTGGTTGCATTTCAAAATGGAGAGTAAGCTTGCAAAATGAGATTAAATACAATCTTAAACATGGATTATTCTGAAGTGTAATTTCCAATCTGTCTACTAAAGTAGAGTATCGATTTATAGAATAAAAGTTTCTTTTGATTCTAGTTTAGATGGTGTTTACCTAAACCCTTGCTTTCTACAATGTTTTTCTTTGTTTAAGATTGAATGAGGAAAGAATTTAATGCTTGAGGAACACGCAGAGATCGATTATTAACTTGTGTGTGCCTGTCATTGGGTAGTTGCGTGCCTTGAAAAGGCATCTGTCTGCACACACAAGTGCGCACATGCTGTAAGATTTTGTACAGCAAAACATTTTGCCAGCTCGGGAGGTTCCAAATATATTCTGAAAAAGCCTAACAGATATAAGAACTGTTTAGTGAGTATTCTTGGTTTGCTTCTGACTTTTTAACTTTGTTGTGTTAGCTCTTAGGAGCACATACAAAATATAGCCGAACGTAAATTACTATTTTTTACAGCTAATTTCACTTATACAACGAAATAATGTCAAAGAACTGTTCCTTGTAATACAGTTTTCTCATACTGTTAATGAAAACTATTCACTAATTACTTTTCTTTCCCATCACTCCCTCAATTCTTAGCTGGAAAACTGCAGAGAAGTGGTTTCTTGATGCACTGGAAAAAATCAAAGCTATTGGAAATGAGGTATTTTTCCTAATAACGTGCATGATCATAAATTTGTAAACCTCCAGGAAATTCTGTAATATCTTCTAACAAAGTATCTTATTTTAAGGTAGAAGTAATACAATATAAATTTGACTTTAAAACTTCGGCCATCTACTTGTAATTGTGCATGCTGGGTTTTTAGATGAGAATCATCACACGTTATCCTCGGTGTGATGGGAAAAGACAAAAAGTATGTTTCTGTATGAAATTAAAAGAAAGTAAGCATTGAATAGAGAGTGGAATCCAGCCTTATTCTCAGGTTTGAATCTTAGTAGATCAATGGTTCTTGACCTGAGAGTGGAACTGGGTACACATGGGAAGATGGCTTCTGCCACCTTAAGTGTTAGCTATTTCTTCCACTTTTGTTTGGACCTAATCCTGTAGGTATGGATTTGCTTTCTTTCTGCCACTGTGTGGGAATGGACCCAGGGATGCTTAACTAACTTCCTGAAAGTAATCAAAATAATCAGTTGTAAAAAGTCTGTCAGGAAATGTGCTTCTATTTCTGGCACTTTTGTGAATCAGTAAGTCAGCTGTTACAACCCTGGTTCCTCAAATGCTGGAACACACAAATTTGTACCTATTGGTAATACCATTTATTTTGTGTGTGTGTTATTATCTTGTCTAAAGAAACACATTATACTAGAGTAACTTAAGGTGCCTTAATGAAAGTAGTGCCACCCTGTGATAGGCTTCTTGTTAATTTTAAGATAGATTTTCTTGATTTTTAGCTTAAATGTAGTTAATGAGGACATGACCTTATGCTGCTATAATTGTTAACACTTCCTATCAAGAGAATGAAATTGCTTCAAAATAAACCTTCTACAAACTGGAAAGCACTGAAGAAACTATAATCTTCATGTGGACAAGCACACATTTACTAAAACAACCTGCACAGTTACTATTTTAAATTCTCACCAATATATAAATAGGATTGTTCTGTTGTAGTTAAAGCTGTATTGTTCACACGAATGCCACAAACTTTGTAGATCAGGCTTCAATTTATGCATATGGCTAAATTCTTTTATGTGTGGCATTTTTCTTGTTTATTGAGAAGTACTAAATGGCAATTTAGAATTAGAGTGAGAAACACCCAAAATAGAGATACTTTTAAAGTCCAAATGATTTTTAATTTCAGCAAAAAGTGAGAGATTTTTTTTTTTTTGGCTCAGGTTGTCTTCATGCCTTATAAGTGAGCTAATTTATTTAGAGCAGATAAAGTTAGACTATGGAGAAGACAGTAAAAAGACTTTCAGTATTTATGATTACTTTACAAATGCCTAATTTGGGGATCTTCAGTACTCTCAGGCTAAGAGACTTGATGTGATTTTTAAGTAGAAAACAAATTTTGTTTGGTTTGCATCCAAGTTTTACTATGTGACCCTTTAAATAAATTTAATAGGGTTTGGGGAATGGAAAAATTGGAAAAATGAGTTATTAAATAAATTTTTTTATCTTAAATATGTATTCTGAAAAGAACTGAAAATGCTTGTTATATTTTTCTTGATCATGAATGAATTGCCTTGTTCATTTGTATGGTTTTTAAGTAGACAACATTCAGTTACAATCTGGGAAGCTGCAGTTACTTGAATTCTTGCATTATTTTGCAGGTAACAGTTGATAAGTGGGAGCCTTTATTGAACAACTTAGGACACGTCTGCAGAAAACTCAAGTAAGTACTAGAGTTATATTTATCTGGAATACTACAGAAATGTGTTTTTTTTAGGCCTACTTCTCATTTATAGCAAGATTATGTACCACATAAGAGCACTGTAGAAGCACCATATAAGAACAAGATTCCCTAAATCAGCCTGTGAATGTAAATACATTAATCACCCCTTATATCCAGTTTATTGCACACAATTAAAATACTTAATGTGAAAGCCCTTCCTTAACTGTTGACTCTTACAAGATAGAAATTTGGTCGTAGGCTTTGAGATCCTTGTATGGATCTGAATTCTAACTGTTTGCTGTCCCAGTCCTGACATACTTGAATATGTCCACTGATTTAATTAACATAAAGGTGGTTTTGTGCCAATTAATTGCTTGGATCAGTGCTTGCTTGCTTTTTTTTTTTTTTTTTTTCTCCCCTTGAAGTGAAATATTCAGTGGCATTAACACAGCAACAAAATATTACTTTATGATTTTTGAGAACAGAACTATTTCATATTTAATTTCATATTTCCATTTTAGGAAGAGAAAAAGAAAGTGCAAAGTACATATACAAACTTTAACAGTTTTAACATAGAGAAATGTTTCCTCATTAATTACCTTAATCTGATTTTAACCAGTGTTTTCTTTTATCAGTACCATATTTTTTTTTCTTTTTAGTGCCATGATTTTAGTTGTCCACTTCGTGTATACTGTAATCTTTGTTTCAAAGCTACTAATGAGAATGTGATTATGGTAGATACAAGTTGTACTTCTGCTTTGGCTTTGGTAGTAATTGCTTTGTGCTTGAATTGCTGATTAGTCTTAATGTTCATTATGAAATAGGGATGTATAATAGTTACCCCTTCTGCCAAGATCACACAAAAGGCACTGCTTCTGGAATCTATTCATGAATATAATTGCAGGCTTTTTTTCAAATACTTGTTTCAGTTATAAGTCCTTTTGTCTTTTTTTTTTTTTTTTTTTTTTCTACAATAAGCTGGTAACCACTTACATCACAGGGCAATTTGCATTTGTCTTATTTGTTCAGGTTCAAAAAGCCAACCTAATGTATTTCTACATTCCTGTAAACCATCTTTCAAGAAAATCAAGAATTTAGGCAGCTGTACCTATGCTTTGACAACTTAAAAAATTCTGTAATAACTAATTTACTAGTGTTCATAATACATGCTATTGCTATTATGAAAAAACCTTCTGGATATATGTCTACTCACTAGCATTATGTGGTTGAAATTTGAAAGCAGCATATTAAAAGACAGTGGTAGTTAATTGGACAGGTAAATACTATAAGGGAAAATAAAGTTCAAATAATGAGAAAGTTTTGTGCAGCAAGCAAACAGTTGCATAATTTTTCTGCCTCAATTGTTACTTAATGCCCTCTAATAACTTAATGTGTTGCTATGTGCATAATTTCATTATAACTACAGACATTAAAATTTCTTCTGAATAGACAATTGCTATCCTTGTTTTTAACAACTTGTTACTAGGATGTCAAATGTGACAATTTCTCAGAGTATATGCCATAGTGTACATTTAATCCTTGCTTTATATAATGCAATAAGCAGTCTAATTAATGGATAATTTTCCAAGAAAGGCTGTCTGGTATTTGAAAGAAATTATGGATACGTGTAAATCTTCTTTTCTGATAGAGATGGTAGCAAAATGAAAGTAACAAAAGTACCAGTGTATGTAGCACTTAAGGGCTGTGAAATTTCTGCCCCAAGAGCTTTTCTCACTTTGAACTATGAGTTATTTAGTCTCATATTGCTCCTTCACTCCCCTGGGGAGGAAAATGAAAGCTACAGGAAGAAAGCTAATGTTACAATGAGCAGCATTAAACTTCTAAAGCAGTTTACCATATCAGCTTGCTAAGATCATCTCCAAATGGGGCCTAGCTGTAGGCTGCTGTTGTGCTACATAAGGGGAACAATGATTTCTCAGTTATGTTGAGGATGAAAATTGTCAATATCCATGGGTCTTTTACACGTTAGATTATGTTGAGACTATGAAGCAATAATTTTAAGTTCTTGCAGGATTGTGTGCCACTGAGCTAAGGAAAATACCCATCTGATACTGTAAAAACACCTTTCACCTTGAAGCTTATTCATAGATCTTCTGTATTTAATCCTAACAGGAAATATGAAGAAGCACTGGAATACCATCGCCAGGCTCTAGTATTAATTCCTCAAAATGCTTCTACTTACTCTGCCATTGGCTACATCCATAGTCTGATGGGCAACTTTGAAAGTGCAATCGACTATTTTCATACGGTATGTAACAGGCTTAAATTAAAGTGCTGCTCACAGATTCTCTTATTTACTGTTTCATTCTGTTTTGGTTTTGGAACAGAGAACCAGCATTTTATCCAGCCTCCAAATCAGTGTTTATTTTTATAATCTTAATTTTTTTTTTTTTTTAAACCTTCTGAAATTTTTATGTTGATTAGGAAAAAAATGGCCACTTTGTGAAACTTAGTACTTAGGTCCTTCTCCGTTATAAATAAACGTATATGCCAATTATAATACTTAATTAATGTACACAAACTTCTCATGCAGCTGAAATTATTTAAAATGCTTCCAGCGTATGCCTTGATGTAGAAAACTTACATCAAGTGCAACATTTAAGATATGCAATTTTCTATTGTCTCAGATTTATCTTTATTATATGATACTTGTATATAGTTATTGCAGGACAGTTTTGGTAATTTCACGTTTTCATAGAGTAACAGTGAATTCTCTTCAGTTGAATTTTCAGCGTTCAAGTTGATTGGCTTGAATTTAGCTGCAGTTCTATTTAAGTAGAAGCTTATATTACATATATTTAGTTGTAATTACTTTAAGCATGTCTCAATCTATTTCGTTATAGAATGTAGCTTAGCTATACAAAATTAACTTCCTCACAGGGATTATAACCATTATTTTAGTAGTATGTTCTACTTTGTGATTTGTGAATGATTCTCTGTCTGCATACATCCCCTCCTCTGGTTTTGGTTTTGTGCTTTGCTTGCTTACTACTTCAGCCAGTTCATATAACAGTATTATTTTAGTTGTGCAGTGTTTTGCTTCACAGTGAAGACTGTGCTCCTCTGATGGCATTGTTGAGCAACAAAAGAACAAACCCGGAACCATCATGGACTTAAGATGTAAATGTTTTTATTTGCTACTGAATATTTTCACTGTTTTTTTTACTAGGCCCTTGGTCTTAGGAGGGATGACACATTTTCAGTCACGATGCTTGGACATTGCATAGAAATGTATATTGGTGATTCTGAAGCCTACATTGGTAAGTCTTTCACTTAGGTGATTTTTGAAGTTATTGAGTCCTTTGAGAGGAGTCATATTCTTACATCAAGGAAGACTGTCTGCCATTTGCTAGTTAACTTACAAAGCAGAATATGTTTTTGTTTGGGTTTTTGTTGTTTAGGGTTTTCATTAAATGGCTAAATGAGTTAGAACTTATCAGCAATTGCAGATGACCGCTGTTTTTTGTAAGCATCATGACAGTAAATTCTTACCAGTATAAGAAAGGAAACACTTTGCCATTGGAGGTGGTGATGGTTTCTTTTATAGAAAATGTTGATTTGTGGCAGCTTAGAAACCAAAGGGAATGGGGAAAAAATAAAACAGAAATATGGAGTTAGAAACTCAGAGGACTTCATTTCAGCTAATGCTGCTGTAGAGAGAATGGGCAAGGCATTTTCACTGTGTCAAAACTCTGCTCTGTGGAGACAGGATAAATTCTTCTGCCTCCAAAAATAAAGCTTTACATATGGTTAAAAAAAAGTGCTTCATAACAATGATACACTATATTGCCATAGTTTGAAATATTATATGAAAGCTTTCTGCCCAAAAAAAACACTTCACAGCAACTGCTTCATTGAACTTCGTGATTTATCTGCAATGAACACAGCTGATGTCCTGTCAAGTATGTTAATGAGGCTGAAGCCAGTAAAAGCCATCTGTGTGCTCTACTGCTTTTCCTGCATATTTTTCACACAATTGAAGCAGATGTTTCTTCTCAGTATTGTCTTGCTCCATATGTAGTCAGTTAACATATCTGGAAGAACCATGCAACTGTGATATGCATTAATGCAAACCATGCTGTGTGGAACTTAAAAAAAAAAAAAAAGCCTCTTAGAGAATTGGGAAGGGAATTGGCAATTACTTCTGATAAAACTTTTGAATCTGAGTTGTACTTCTTATGTTGTGCTTTTTTCAAAAAGGAGGCTGATGGATTTTTTCAGAACAACTCTATTCACGTTAAGCAGTGACAGCTCCCTGATGGTCTGAAAGCAGCAAACCATAGTAGTTTCTGGATGATAGTTTATTTGAAATACATTTTTTGAGAGTGTTCACTTGGAATAAACTAATGGTTTGACTGTTTTCCTAGGAACAGAGATCAAAGACAAATTAAGATGTTATGACTTTGATGTACACACTATGAAGACATTAAAGAACATAATTTCACCTCCCTGGGATTTCAGAGAATTCGACATAGAAAGACAAACTCTGGATGAAAGTGGCATAGTAACATTAGAGGCCTCACATCAAAGGAAAAGCACAGATACCAGTCGCCCACTGGAAGAAACATTTGAGATTGAAATGAATGAAAGTGATATGATGTTAGAAACATCAATGTCAGACCATAGCACGTGACCATAAATGCTGGTAGAGAACTCATTTTGTCTAAGTGTAATATGTTTGGTTTAGCATTTTTGTTATGGTGTTATACTTTCAAGAATTTGCTATTTTTATATGAATTCAAACTAATACTATGTCCTTAACACCGGAGAAATAATGCTTGCCTTAAGGATGATTTAAAACATGACGGACTGTTTCTACAAAATTAATCATACGTGATGAAGTAAAAAAATAAATTCACTTTTTTTTTTTAAACTGTTTACTGATCCATGTGTCTGCCATCAGTAAGACTGTGAAGGCTTAAAAATAGTACTTCATGTGGAACCATATGCAGTGTAGTTAAATTGAATAGCCAGTCTAATATAGTGTGATTGTGGCTTCTGAGTTTTCATCCTGTCTGTGAAGAATGCTTTCTTAGTAAATAGACCAAAAAATCCATGAAACTTTTTACTTGCCACTTTATATAAATATGTGTTCCTTTAAGGAGCAATTTCAGTGGTTTTCCATCATTTGACTCTAATTTGGCATACGTTAAATTGATGACAAAGTGTGTTACTTTGTTATACTTCCTCCTAGTTACCAATTTCAGTTCTTTATCATTATTCTGTATAACTGTATAACTGAAAAATCATTTAAGCAGTGTTTTTGATAAGCTGACTCGACAACAAACTTGAATGGCATAAACATGACAATAAATCAGTCTTGCCTGCAATTAGTGTTACAATAAAGTTGTAAGCCACAGTGTGCTATTGTAGGGACCACAGTAATTCTCTTTACACATAGTTGTTTTATCGATGCAAAGGATTAACTGAATAATACACATACACAGTTCTTGCAAGTCTCTCAAGTGGGGTATTTTTAAATGTCACTGGTTCACTGAAAAATGAAGTATTAAAGCGTATGCTTCTGAAACTGATGCAGAGATGTGTCCATGCACTCAACAGGACAGGTCTGTTTGCCTTCTTAGCATGAATGCTGAACATAGTATTTTGTGTAAATTTTTCCCTTCCCTTCTATTCTTGCCTGTTCCACATATGTCACTGTGTGGGGCTTAAAATTAAAAACTTAATGCTACAAGCTGTCATAATATTTTTTTTCTGTGACTTCCAGCTAAGTTTTGGCACTGAATGTTTAGAATAGATTTCCTAAAGTTTACCAGTCCAGACTTTAATGTGAAGTACTTCAGAAATCAAGAACTAGCAGTTTTTCTGTAGACAAAGATACAAAGATTTTTCATTAAATATGAAAATTATTTTTGTTTTAGTCTGCAAAATAAAATCAGTGGTCTAAAATGTAATTTCTACACTGTATCTCAGTACGTGAGTGTTAACATTTAAATATGTATTTTCAATTATACTTTTAGCATAAAACGTATGTGTTTGGTTACTGTGATATAATTTTCATCCACTTTATTGGGGCAAGTTAGGAAAAAACCTAACTTATTAGTGTGACTCATGAAATATTTCCTATACCTTTTCTTGGCACTTTATGTAACTAAGAGGAGACAAGGGCTGAATCCAAGTACCTGTATTGAAACCTTGCTGTCATTTGTGTTTTCCAGCAGTCCATCTTTCTTGATTAATGGTCCTTTTAACTTTAAGACAGACAGTGTTTACTTTTATTTTTGCTGATGAATGAATATCAAAGGATGGGCTGATACTGTATAATTTTTGAGTGATTTTTTATTATTATTTTGTGGAGAGTTTTGCATAAACTGGAAAATATAAACTGCTACTTCTCATCCCACTACATCTGTCTTGTGGCTCATTGAGTTCTCAGTGGCTGGTTCTGAATCCTAAGGAATAATCAAGTAGAGACCACTACTCAGAAGAAGTTGCTAGGTGGGAAGGCCTTCATTTATCCGAGAGTTCTCATTAGCCAATCTGCAATACCTGCTAGTGAATCAAAATGCTAATTTTCCTTTTTCCTCTGTTTTGCTATTTTATTTGCTTGCTGTGCTGCTCAGACAGACTTTTTTTGCTGTGACTGATTATATCTTCGTTCTTTGGTTCTTCTCCTAATAGTGCTCTCATGAATCCCCACTTGGATCAGAGAGACTTCATCGCATCAATGCAGGCCACGTATATAGTTTAAATCCAGGGTGTTGGCTGTTTTCCACGTCTCTGCATTACTGAATGTGACCTCAAGTCCTAGACAGGCCTCCACCTTAAAATTCAAGGGTATTGAGTGAGGAAGAGCTGGGGGAAGAGTCTGTGTGTTAACAGCAATGGCACGCGCTCTCACTGTTGAGAGGTGGTTGGGTCCAGGAGATCCCTTTGCTTTCCTGTGTACACCAATGCAGTAGTGCAGAGAAGTCTGGTTCTGTCCCAGTGACACTGGGAATTGTTCTGTGGCTCCACAGAGAGAATTACGGATTCCCAGGTTACCATTCCATATGTTAGAACGTATGGATTGGAGTATGTGTCCAGTGCAGAATCCAATTCCAATCCCATATTTTCTTAGACATTAGGAAGTAAGGTGAACAAAAATGTTTTACTTCCCACTTCTAAAGCACCTCACCCACAGTTGCGTGTTCTCCTGAAAAACAGGATGGCTCATGAGTCTTTAGTGGAAAAGTCTTTATCCAAGCAGAGCGTGGGGAAAATGAATCATTAGGGAAGCGCACGCATCTCCTGGCCCGCCCCGGGTCTCTCTCCCTCAGTGTGGCTGCCTAGAAAGTTCATACAGAGGGTTTTCTTTCCTTTTGGTATCTGGTAGTGTGTGGTTCAGGTGATGACTTATGTTATGGCATTAAAAGTTACTTAGAAAGAAACATGTGCAAAGTGTCCTAGACTGTGAATGACTTTTCCTGAATGTCAGAGGAATTCTTGATAGGACTTGGCTCGGCTCCCAGCCCTTTAGGCAGCTACAGTTAGGTTAGAGCTTGTGAGCTGGTTGATGATGTGCATCTCTCAGGACTTTAGGGAAAGTTTCTCTCTCCTCCTTTCTCTTCTGTTCAATCTTTTGATCTGCTGCTGTTATGTCTAAATCCTTGTCTTTGCATCAGCAGCTCCTGCTGTGCCCTCATCTTCTGCAGCTGCTCCTGCCTGGACTTTGTTTCCTAAATAGTGCTTGGTTCCTTTCTGGGTTATTCTGACATTTTGATTTTCACCCTGGCTCTAGTTAAATTGTGTTGTCCTTGTCCTTGTGAGGTCTTTGGTTATTAATTTTTGTCTGACTTGACCTCAAGTTTTTGACTTTTCCTTCAAGTCATTGCCTCAGTTGGCTTTGGCCACTGGGTACGTGGGTCCAGAACTTCATCAGGTTGAGCGGCTTATCCACATGTCCCCAGAAGAGACGTCCTTACTCTGTCACATAACCTGATCTCTTGCAAAGATCAGTCTTGTCCCAGAGTGGGGCAACCTGCCTGTTGCCTTAAAGGTTTTCAGAATAGACTTGAAAACCCACAAGGTATTTCTGCTGCAAATAGCTCCAACAGTTTCTTCCCAGGTACCACTGCCTAAAAGATTCTGAAGAGGAATAACACATTTCAGTTTCCTCAGCTAATGCCATCTGCTTTTATTATTCTGCATCAAATTATGTATTTCCTTTGTGTTGTGGGCAGCTGTGTGAGGACTGACAGTGCAGGAGTATTTGAGGACTGGCGATGACCCTGTGTACTCTGCTTAAATGGCAAGCGTTTCTGCTCATTCTGTCTACCTTCAGCAGCTCTAGGGAAGTCCACTGGTATGCCCGTGACTCGTGCCCTTACTGAGGAGTTTGCTCTGCCTTTGTCACCAAGCCCAGGAGAAGTACTCCCAAAACATTGCAACTCACCCAGGGATTTCAAAAAACTTTTTGGATCTAGACATGGCAAAATTTGTTGATTGCAACCTAGGGCTGAATAAGCCTTGATCTCCTTGATGGGTCAGTACTTACCTCCAGACCTGCCACCTGAAGACCAGTTTCCCCTGGAGGTGTCAATTCAGAGGCACCTTGTATGTGAGAGACTATTTTGAAACTATATTGCTACATACTTCCCATGTTCTTGTCCTTATTTTGCTCATGACTGGTGACCTCCCCAGGGACTTGCCATTGCCACAGACTGGACTGCAGCACTATCTCACTTTACAACCACTTGTATGTCCTTATTTGACATGTTTCTCTTATTCAGATTTCTTAACACAAACCAGAGGCCGAGCATCTACCAGTATTTGACAAAAGCTGTTGGGGTTGATGAAGAAGACCACAGGATGTGAGGCTCAGTAGAAGCAAAAGCAGCAGCTGAAATTTGAGGAGCTAGTGAGAAAGGCAGGGAGACAAGTCAGAAATACTCTCAAGCCTGCTGCATGGCCTGGGAGGCTGTGGCTGGTGGTGCATTGCCTACCTTGACAAGCTGTTCCCTGCAGGCACAAGACTCATGAGCTGATTCACGTACTGAGTAACGGCCTCTTCCCTTTTCCCACTCCATTTTCTCCCCAGAACCTGTCTAGCGTTCATAGAATCTCCTGGTTGGAAAAGACCTCGTGAGATCATCGAGTCCAACCATACCTGTCCACTACTAAACCATATCTCTGAGCACCCCATCTACCCGTCTTTTAAACACCTCCAGGGATGGTGATTCAGCCACCTCCCTGGGCAGCCCCTTCCAGTGCCTGAGAACCCTTTCACTGAAGAAACGTTCCCTGACATCCAATCTGTACCTCTGCTGGCGTAACTTAAGGCCATGGCCTCTTGTT
>NW_010293680.1:0-18993 GCF_000700745.2 Antrostomus carolinensis
ATTATATGTTTTATATATAAATATATAATATATATGTTACATTATATATATAGTATTTTTTATACCAATTGATAACTTGCAAGATATGTGTGTAGTATGTATCTTGGCATAAAGACTTGATCATCTGCTTATTATGGGATTCAACAAATAGTCTTGGCTTTATTCAAGGTATTGAAGACTAGAGTGCATGCAGGCACTGTAAGGAATAAGATACAAAGCTGAATTCAGGGAAAAACAATAAGCTGAAGTATATGAAAGTCTAATTTAAAACCCAATCATAATTTGAATTGTCTATGACTGTTACTTTTTGTTAAGTCTGCTTTTTAGCTTTGTTAGAGAATACACTATTAACCAGCGATCTTATTTCACTGTAGCAATGGCTTTTTGGGGGGATGGATAAAAACTGCTGTGTATTTTGCACTGTCAAACTAGTGGTCATCTGGTGCAAAGATTAGAAATTGAAATGTCCACTAGGTCACTTGTTAATGGCATCTTGACAGCTGATGTAAGATTCCTCCCTCATAACAGAAACAAGAGTGAGTAACGAGGTGCATGTTGTGACTTCTCCAAGGAAGCGACATTTCAAGTAATAACAGCTTAGAAACTCCGGTGTGTTGTCCAGGCAGATGCTTCCCTTACACAGCAGGCTTGTCTACTTGAGAATGCTGCGTTCACGCTTATAAGAGGCCAATTTTATTGTTGAGTTTTGCCAGACCTGTAAATCTCAGGCTTGAGGTTTGTTACCAGCTGAATTTCAGTTCCTCAATCTGTTTGGACAGCCTTACCAGCCTGTAGCTACTTTTGGCAGAAGGCTGAGGACTAGAGTGTTGCACGCTGAATTCTGCACCTCTGATAGAGGTAGGTGGTCGGTGGATGCCAGCTGATTTGAGCTTTATTTTGCATTTTCAAACAGCAGAAGCAAAAGGGAGAGATAATGCTGGAATTTGGTTCGCAGTCAACGGTTTGTTTGGGTTAAAGCATTTGGGTTACGGTGAGTAAATGGTGCAGTGATTTGTTGTTAGTTTTTCCTAGACCTGCATAAATAAGTGGAGGACTATCATGAGTTTGCCAAAGTGCCTTGACATCAATTTTTAGGATTGAGTCTAGTAGGCAACCAATGCCAAGGTCAGAATTGTGATTTGTGCATAGGGGCTGTGGGAACAGGCCTTCACCTGAAGCGTTGGTGACAGATAGTATTGTGTGTAAAAGACTGTGGTAGTTTAACTCAGGGTTAACAATGGGTTAATCTGAACTAGGGTTCAGATTCAAGTTTGGATCAGGATTCAGATTAGGGTTGACATATATTCAGAGTGAAGATTCAACAGTGTTTAATGTGAATTATTCTCCAAATGACAATTCAGCCTTAGTGTTCCATATCAAAGCACACAAGCTCTATACTTGTCTGTGCAGCTCTTCTAAAACTAAACAATTGTGATGGTTTCACTGGGCCAGCACTGGGCTGCAGCCAAACACAGCCGCTCGCTCACTCCCCCCTCCCCAGGGAAAGGGGAGGGAATTGGGGGGCGAGAGTAAGGAGACTCAGAGGTTGAGGTAAGAACAATTTAATAACTGAAATAAAACTTTAAATAATACTGATATTAAAATAGTAATGATGATGATGATAGTAATAAAATATGCAGATGAGTGATGCACAGTGCAGTTGCTCACCACCCGCTGACCAAGCCCGGCCCGTTCCCAGGTAACGATCCCGGAGGAGCGACAATCCCGAACCAAAACCACAATCCCAGAAGAGCCAGAGCCCGAGTGAGAGACAGAGAGAGCAAGAGAGGGAGGGACCCTCATTAATATACTGACCACGATGGGATATGATCTGGAATATCCCATTGGCAGAGCCAAATCTCAGTTTAGTTATTAATTTTAATATTCCTCACCCCCCTTAGATCTTGCACTTGTAGACTAACAAAACACAAAGTCCTTCACTTCCAGCGACAAAAATGGAAACACTGGGATGTTCTCAGTGTTTCTCTCATAACCAATCCCAGGCTGAAACCAAAACACAGCGCTGTTCTAGCTACTAAAAAGAAACCCAGCTCTGTCCCAGCTGAAAACCAGGACAACAATAAATTTAACTCTTCAGGCATTACTGTGCCTGGTCCTTACTGTGGCTGTAGAGTAAGAATTCTTTGAACTTCAGAGTAAGATATCCAAGTACATTTATCACGGCTCGATTTACCTTGGTGAAGGATGCAGCTCTTACCTTGCAGCTTCACCTCCCTCCCGGCTCACTTGAAGCGCAGAGAGCCTGCTTGCACTGCCAGTCCAGAGCTCGGCGTTCACACCCTGGGTTTACCATACCACCTTGTGCAGAATTTGGCTGCTTCTCTCTGTTTTCCCAAACTTCAGCCTTGCCCTCCTTACAGATTAGGAACCTGCTGCTGTCTGCGAACTAAGAATAAGGAGTTCCATCAGAAGACACCAGCCTTAAGTATGTTTCTCTGGTTCTGGGGAATTATCACAGTAATTCTGACTCTCTCATCTCTCCTTCCTCTAACCTTAACCCTAGACTAGGCACCTTCTGTGGTTGGAAGGATTTAGAGGAACTAGTTATATTGAAGTGTTCTATTTAAAGAACACATACAGATCTGGGGGTTGTTATTGTTGCATACAAATAGTAGAATGTATCTATCCTAAAATACTATAAGATTACATATTTAACTTTTTGTTTTGTTTTTTTGGGTTTTCTTTTTAAGGATCTACGTGAGAATGACCATGATCTTCTGTCTCTTAAACTTTATATCTGGATGTCAAAGGAGCTGTAATTTGGAGACTACTGAATATCCTCCTCCGTTATGAGAAGACATTCACCAACAGTCTGGAAGAAGATTTATCTGAGAAGATCAAAGAGCATGGAATCCTTTAATAAAACAGAAAACATTTAAAATTTCAGAAGCTTTTGATTATCTGTATCTTAAAAAAAATAAACATGAACCGTTACACAATCATGAAACAACTAGGTGATGGCACCTATGGCAGCGTGTTGATGGGGAAGAGCAACGAGTCAGGAGAACTCGTGGCTATCAAAAGGTATGGAGCACCTAAATTCAGTAAAGGTACTTGCAAAAGCTTAAAGATTTTCACTTTTAACTTTATTGTTGTCTGCCATCTGTGTAGAATAGGAAAAAAAGGTATTTTTAAGGAAATTAACATAACAAAATTATTTTTTTTAATTATGATGCTTAACAAGGCGATTTTGGGTCAGGCTTCAGCTAACATTGAGATACATGTTTGTATAAATTATTGATATATCTTGGCTTATAAAATTGCATGCTGCTTTTGGTCAGTTTCAACATGCTTCCTTTTAAAAATGTTAGGCTAACACCAAAGGCAAAACAAAATTGAATTTGCAATTTATTAATTGGGGAGTGTGTTTATTTACATGAATTGTAAGAATACCCATCTTAATGGGTAGATTTGAAATACCTCCCCCCAATCCCAAATCTTTTGAGGTACTGCATTAAGCTTCAGGTATTACTACAATGATAAGTACCAGGTAACAATCTGGCTGGGTAAATAAAGGCTGTCTCCTTGGATCTAATGGTGTTGTGCTTAATCATCAGTGTTGTCATACATGCCTGAAAAGATTATTACGAAACAATTGTCCTAGAGGAGTGGGGGAGTTCCCCTCGTGTTCCTGTAGAATTGCAAGCAGGATGCAAAACTAAGTTGAAATACCAGAAACTATGTTGCTGAGATTTTTTTTTTTTTTTTCCATTTATGGATTCCTTGTAGAAAGATAACTGTAATATAATTGACTGGCTTTTGTTATAAGAATTTCAGATTTCTCTATACACTACTAATACTGTTACCTAATTTAATAATATTAATCTAAACAAAAAAAAAAACAACAAAAAAACAACAAACCTGCAATCAGTTATTTTTGTTATTTTTAGTGAAAAGGAACCACATTTTGAGAGAAGTGTTTTTCATTCTCATTATTTTAAGATTTGGAATTCTTTTGTGTGATTTTTTTTTTTTTTTTTTTTTTTTAAGTTTGGGATTCGAGAGGCGACAGTTTTGGTTGAAGATGTGTTTATTTTAAATTGAAATCTTGGGTTTAAATTGCTTCACTCGAGGCACTAGAACTTTTCAGAAGCACAGCAAATAGCATGACGTTCACAACGCTGTCCCAAGATCTAAGCAACACCCAATATCCATGTTTGTATCTGTGCAAGGCTTCCAAATAATGTATGACACTTATATTTAACAATTTCTTTAGAGGATATTGTATATACATGTGAGTATTGCTTGAAAAAATGAAACTATTTTTATTTGGCATTTAATACCTTGGAACAGGTTTGTAAAAATGACTGATCGAGTTAGATTCTTATATTACAAGCAGTCCAGATAATTTACAGATTTCAAAAACATAAATTTAAAAAATAGAATATGCAACTTAGGCACAAAGAGGTGATTTTTCTGGTTTGAAATTTCCATGTTTTATGTGCACTGTCACTGTTGCTTTCCTCGTTACTAAGAACACAATTCAAATTATACAAAGGGATTTTGTGTCCCCGATGTTTTTATAAATACCTTGGAGTATCATGGTCTCTTTGGCTAACTACTCCTCTAAAAATATGCTTGCAGTGATTAATCATCAAAAACTGAAATTTCTAGCAATTCTATGAGTTGAGTTTGTTTTTAGTTACCTTGCTGAATGGGTATTCTAGAATGTTTTAAATTGAGCTCAAAATACAGCTAATGTTTTAGGTTTTTTGTTCTAAAAACATTCTGTACTGTTCACTGAAAATACTTTATCTTGGCCTTGTATTTCAGAATGAAAAGGAAGTTCTATTCATGGGATGAATGTATGAATTTGAGAGAAGTCAAGGTAAGGTGGTGAACATACCATAACCTTTAAAAATAAATGTCTGCTTAGGTTTGCCTGAAGGAAAAGGGCATCTGCAGTGTCCAAGCATAAAGCCAAACTCTGTGAACTCTCTACATGGGGGTGACAGATCCCACAAAACCCTGGGCTGCTGGCACTCCTGGAGCTCCTGCTGCTTTGTGGAATATCCCACTGTTCTCAAGTGGTGGCCATGTCTCATAGCCAAGCCTCTTGCCTTTGAGAGAAGATAAAGAAATTGATTTTGTGTGTGTTTGTGTTTTACTGTCCTGCTCTTCCATTTTACTGGTAGATCTCTAGGTATCTACCCAGTCATCGTATCTTGTACTTGGGGCATTTGTAGAAAGCACTGGGAGTTTTGGCCAGCCGAGTGATAGAGTAACACTTGAAAACCTGGGCTTAAATTCCAAGTCATCCCTTGTTTTGGGCATATGACTTTCTGTATATACAAAACTCCCTAGCAAAGGAGTTGGCTATCCATAATTTACATTTAACTTATTGGAGGTTGCAGGTTATCAGTGTCTCCAAAAAGAACACCTGTAAGAGAATCCTTGTTCATGAAAATTTCATAACGAAAAGAAAAAATTGCTGGGTTTTATTCAGTTCTGTGAGCAAGAGCTGTTACAGCTTCTGAACTGTCTTTCATTGTAGGGAATTAGGTTTTTGTGTTCATCTTCACTTCAGCTGTGATGTAATCCCTAGAAATAGAAGTTTTTAAACTACTATTAATATTGTTGCTTCTTTTATTTTGAAATTAATTTAAAATGTTATTTTGTTGTTGTTTGAAACAGAGATTAGAAGATAAATACAATCAGATGGACTTGTTTTGTAAATTCCATGGTAGAAACTTTTGCATGTTAAAAACTCAGTTCAGATAAGGAATCAAAGTCACTGCCGAGTTATCTGAAGCCGTATTTTGCTCTTTTACAGTCTCTGAAGAAACTAAATCATGCCAATGTAATAAAATTGAAAGAAGTCATACGAGAAAACGACCACCTTTATTTTATATTTGAATACATGAAGGAAAACCTGTATCAGTTAATGAAGGACAGGTATGTCTTTTGCTCTGAACAAATAGTGTGCTATCATGCTTTATTTCATGACTCTCAGGCTATCTTGAAAAACACATTGGAATTTCTGGTTTTGGCTCTTCTTGCAGCCCCACTGATGTGAACAGGAGTTGCTGCACCTGCTTACCTGAGGGTAGAATTCTGCATTGCTCTGCGTTACAATACTGCATATTGTAATGCTTTTGGAAATAAGAGTTTATTCAGTTGTTAACATGATAGTTTGCATGTCTTTGGTGTGTAGAGCCATGAGAGAAATTCCAAATACTTCTTTTCTTTATTAGCCTTCACTGTAATGTATGAAGGATTGGATAAACACATTCTGCTTTTACTCAAGGATTTGGCTTAAGGTGGGGATGGTCATCTGCACGTACATGCATGCATGCTCCCAAGAAAGACCTATAATATGGACTAACTGGGTGATGTTGCAATCCTGAACAAACAGCACATAGCAAGGCTGGCAAGGTGGACTTTGGAATAGGACCTGCCTTTTCAATAACATTTTTCTCTGCTCAATTCTTTTTCCTTTAATGTGTGGTTCCTTCAGACATGGTCATGCACCTTTATCTCCTGATGTGCAAAGCTCTTAGGTTCACACCCTGAGATAGCTGCTGGTGCTATTAGCACAGTGTTACCCTACAGCTGAGAAGCATCGCTGTCAATCAGGGTTCCCTTAGGGGCACCACTGGGTAACACACCTACTCCAGTGCTACCCTGTGTGGTCTCTTTCTTGCTACATTACTGTGCATTCCATGTTCATCTGGTCCAGCACACAGCTGGCCAACCAGCTTCTACGGAGAGGTAGGATTGTGAACCTCTCTGCACAGAAGTCCCCCTGTAGCACTTGAAAGTGAGTGAAATTAAGGCCTGGCAGCAAGCAAGTTTTGAGATCAGAGCTAGTTGCATCTGTTTTCCTTTGTGTGCAAGGCTTGATGGGTCTGTTTTCATCTGTTCATGTTGTGTTGTGCAAAATTAAGATATATGTATGTTATGAAAATGCATTATTTTTTTTTAATTATGTGAAGTTGTTAAATCTGTTTCTTCACAGAAACAAGTTGTTCCCCGAGTCAGTCATCAGAAACATGATGTATCAGATATTACAAGGGCTAGCTTTTATCCATAAACACGGTAGGTTCCGTACTAGAGCTTAACAGCACTTTTTTAGAAAATAAGATAGTGCACAGTAATAATAAAAATATCTAGCAAATACTATTCATTATCTTTAATAAAAAATATTCCTACCTGCTTCAAGTATTGGGCATTTTTAAACCATACCTGAAGTTATGCATTGTTTTTCTATACTCAGATATTAATCTTTCTTTTTGAAAGCAGTGGATATTGTTCATATATTGTTCAGTACTTTTTTTTTTTCAAAACTAGATGCCAGATGAATAAACAAAACAAAGAAACCTGTATGCTGTGCTATACTGTGCATTTCTTTTTCCTCACAAAGATCTTTTTAAGGAGCATGGATACTTTACAGATGGCAGTTTCTCCTGCTTGAGATACTATAATATGGTGCCCTATGTCTATAAAAAATTAAGATAATTTGTTCACTAAGAAATTCAGTCTTTTTATCAAATATAATCTGGATTTAAATATTTTAAGAGATGTGATTTTCTAGCAATTATAAGCAGAGTCTAAAGAAGAGGTGTAGTGTGCTCACAACAACAACAAAAAGTTTCACAGCATTTATGAAACTTTTGATTCTCATGTTTAATATCTGCCTGCAAACTGCATTCTGAAATACTGGTATTAAAGGTATAAAGGTATTAAGCTCCTTTGCATTTAAAAAAACTAGTAATTTACTCTCTTGCTCAACTCTTATTTAGTACTTGTCCTTCACTTCACATTGGTATTCTTAAAGCTTTCCAAAGAGAATAAAATATTAGCTGAAAATTAAATAAGAAACAATGTTCCTAGTGATCTCTGATTGGCTTTTATATACCCTGGTGAGGCCTCTTGATGGATTCAAATAAATAATCAGTTCTCTTCAGTACTATCACATACCCAGAAATTGCTGTTTCATGTCTTTCTGATCAAGATCATATACAGTTCTCTCATTATTAGCATCCTTTTTACGTTCCTCATTTCTACATGAGATAAATGAGACAATGAGAATTTATGAAAAACTGCCAATTCTATGTTACAGTATTAATATTTTGTTTTGACAAAATAGTAGTGTTTGGGAATGGCAGGTATGATAAATTTGAACATTTATATCTCGCTCCAATAATTTCAGCCCGTTGCTTACAGCGGTTGTTAGTTTCTGCATGCAGAAATGGAATGCTTTATTGTAGCAAGTGAATTTAGGATTTCTTTCCTCAGCAACTTAACCACTCTCCAGGTGCTCCAGCCAACAGTAACCATTAAAGAAACTTTATGTGCCTGCATTACTAATATTAGCATTCCTGAGCAAAATTTTGATATCTTTTAAATGTCTGCATCTTCAACTTGCTGTCACAATGATAAGCAAACTAATTAAAAATAGTTCAAGGAATTTTATAAACCAGAGTGTCCAATGCTCAGTTTTCCATTATACAAAGCTGATAAAACAGTTACAGTTTTTGCAAAAGGTTTATTTCTAAAATTGGTTTGTTATTTGATATTGTTGCAATAGCAAATTCATTTTCCTTAGTGTGTTAATGACAGTTTACATTTGTTAATTTAACAACATTTGATGTAACAATCACTAGAGGGAAAATGTCTGTGTTTATTAGGGGAGGGTTACCATTTATTTATTTTGAATTAAAAACTATATTCTTCTAAAACATCCCAAAGTAAATTTTGGGTGACAGTATTACAGGTTGCTGTTTAAGAAGTGACAATGCAATTATTTGCCATTCTTTTCTGTCTGGTCTTCTATAGGATTTTTTCATAGAGATATGAAGCCTGAAAACCTTCTCTGTATTGGGCCAGAACTTGTGAAAATAGCAGATTTTGGTTTGGCTAGAGAACTAAGATCTCAGCCACCATATACAGATTATGTTTCTACCAGGTGGTAAGTGTATTAAGAAGTTAATACATGTTCTTAACTAACTACCTTTCTCTGCTTACCATTTTGATATATCTATTGTTTCTTTGCAACTATATAGGTACCGAGCTCCTGAAGTTTTGCTAAGATCATCTATTTATAGCTCACCTATTGATATGTGGGCAGTTGGCAGCATAATGGCTGAATTATACACGCTAAGACCTCTTTTCCCAGGCACAAGTGAAGTAGATGAAATCTTCAAAATTTGCCAAGTATTAGGGACGCCAAAGAAGGTAAGACTTTTCTAAAAATTCACACAATAGTATTTTAAAAAAAGAAGTTAAATAAAATTATTATAAAACATTGAATGTTATCTCTCTTTCAGAACATATATATAAATTATTGTTTTAGTCAGTTTCCAGCAGACTTAAGGTTTTCTCAACCATATTTCTTTTAAGCTTCCATTAAGGTATGTAATGCTAAGATTTAGTTGTGTATTAGCATCCGTTGTATATTGTACCACTATGAGCAGCCTTCCTCTCCTCTGATGAAAGCCAGATAAAATTGTTTAATTTAGTTATTTAAGAAAGAAAATCAGAAGACTCCTGGGATTTCACTTTGTCACAGCTGTTTTGCTTTCCTTTCCTGAAAGTGTAATTCTTCAAGGCTGGTATCCAGAATTTGGAGCTTATAGAAGATACCATAAATAAGACTGTTGTGGTTTAACCCCAGCCAGTAACTAAGCACCACATAGCCACTTCCTCACTCCCCCACACTGAGATGGGGGAGAGAATAAAACTGAGAAAATTGGAGGGTTGAGATAAAGACAATTTAACAGGTAAAGCAAAAGCTGCGAGCACAAGCAAAGCAAAACAAGGAATTCATTCACCACTTCCCATGGGCAGGCAGGTGCTCAGCCATCTCCAGGAACCCAGGGCTCCATCACACCTAACGGTGACTTGGGAAGACAACACCATCACTCAAACATCCACCCACCTCTTCCTCCTTCTTCCCCAGCTTTTATTGCCGAGGATGATGTCGTATGGGATGGAACATCCCTTTGGTCAGTTGGGACCAGCTGTCCCAGCTGTGAACCCTCCCAACTTCTTGTGCACCCCCCGCCAAGACCAGCACAAAGACAAATTATGCTTTTCTTATTTTTAAAGTATAAAGCAAGCATTTGATCTCAAACACAGATCTCTCATAAAATATTATTAGCGATAAAAAGCAATGGAGGAAAAATGTGCAGTATTTTAGAGAGGAAACAGTTATTTTCAGTTATTTTCTGGAAGGGCTAAATACTACTTAAAATTACAAAGTTTGAGTAGTGCATATAAAAATGTATTCAATTATATTTACCTCATTTTAAAAAGTTGTTTTAGCAAATGGATATGTGAACATGCAAGAAAATAATAAGTTTATGTTCAAAATTTTGAATAAACTAAAACAAAAGACTATATAATATAAATATTTTTTGGAGAATAAGAGATGTCAGATGTGTATTAGGAACTTTATGGGCACAAAGGGAACTTTGTGAAGTAACTGACTGAACACAATCTCTAGATCTGAAAAACCTAAGGGTGGGAGTGAAAAGCATCAATTTCATTGGTGTTCTACTGACATAAAATAAAGCATAATTCTTGTCCTGTAAAGGAGCTGTTATCAATAAAGAAGTGAGGAACAGAAAACTTAAAACAGAAATAGATTAATCTTAGCTAGGGACATGCAGAGCTTGAAGTGGTGGGAAAATTTCCAAGAGAACATACTGAGAAACAGGTGCAAACCCGTGAGAGAGCAGAGAGTAAAAGGTCAGAGTGTGGAGAGTTATAGATGGGACATTATGGAAGTGAAAATTGCTGTGATGAGTAAAACAGTGCTTGCCATGGTAAGTGTGCATCAGAAATTATCTATAATATGAGCAGTATTTTAAGACTTGAGTCTTCAAAAGCAGATGTTAAGTTTCTTAAAGCAGGTCACAAGCTTAGCATAGTAAGAAGAACATTTTGGGGTATATTAATATCTGTGAAAGAGAGCAACATACTAGCTTCTGGAACATTGTCAGTGTATAGCATACACAAGTTCTGGAAGTGCAGGGAGATCAGAGAGAGATTTTCACTGTGTGTAGTAGCAGAGCAGTGCTGAGCTGACTGCTGTGGTTTTTCTCTAACCTTGGAAGTAGTTGAGCAGAAGCAAATCATGACTGTGCACACTGACTGATTGCTTGGGAAGGCAGGGAGCATTACCAGCTGAGTATTTCAGAGAAAACTGTAGCCTCTTCTAAAGACCCTACAGGTTAGAAACACTGTAAGTCAGCCCTCTAGGATCAGGAAGCTGTAATTAGTTCCTTTGTGCCCTTGTCATCTGCTGAACAGACTTGGGAATTTTATCTCCTCCTCCAACAGTGCTAAGGCATTCTTTAGGGAGATCACTGTTTAACAAGAGTACTGAAATGTTATTACAGGAATTATCACAACAAATGATGCCTCTGTTACAAGTGAAGTACTGTTCTGCATTCTGAAAAACATAAGCAGTTATTTTAATAGTCTGGTTTTGCAGATAGTTTTACAAATAATATTTTTTTCAGACATACGTTTTCATTTATTCCATTATCTTCCAGTAATTAACAGGAATTATGCCCAGAAGCTAGATTCATTCCAATTTGCCTTCCTTTTAGTCCATAGTACCATACTAATGACTTCAGTGAGTTTGGATTTTTTAAATAGTGACAGGCAACTATTTTGCTTTATTTTATAAATGAAGTTGCTTTATTTATGAAATGTTGCTTTATTTATTTTATAAATAAAGCAGTAAGTTGCACCATTCGCATACTGACAGTGATGGTGCACATGTATGTCAATTTAATGAAAAAGCTGATGACAATCTGAAAGGCTGAGATTGATGAAATGCATTTTCATTAGTTGAAGGTTGGCAATGGCATTGTAAATAATTCTAAATTATTTTTTTTTTTTATAAATCAAAATGTATTATTCATTTTTGCACTTGTACTATTTTCACCCTGTCCCTGTACTGCACCAGTTCAACATGCAGCCCTTGCTATTTCGTTCTAAACTGTTCCATTTTCACAACCTCTGGCAGGCAGAACATCACCAACTCCAATAAAGGAGGGAGATGCAGCAGAGGAGGAAAGAGTCTATCTGCGTTAATGTAAATTAACAAATTATTATTTGAGGTGGAATAGGAAGTCACCTGAAGTCTTGAGACTTACTTTAACCAGACTTGGTTTATAATTATATTTGAGTTTGTTTATTACCATAGATTGTGTTAACAGAGCTAAAACTGTTGTACATAAAAAGATGAGTAATAGCTAACGTGATCTCTTAAGATCAAATTCTATCAAATCAACCCAATTTGCTTCTGTAGCAGTGTAACAAGCTTTGTGGATGGAAGAGAAGCACTAATATCATACACTGTCTTCAGTAAGGTTTTGGACACTGTCCCTCGTAACATTCTCATCAGCATATTTATATAAACAAACTGCATGATAAGTGTGTACCTGTCTTGAAAGCCTTGTTCAGAGAGTAAGCTTTACTGGTCCGCATTCAACATGAAAGATGGATTGAAGAGGACCCTGGAGTGGTTCTGCATCTGATGAAATTTTTAAAATTGTGTTAAAGGCCTTCTGTTGGAATAGATTTTCCTGTTAAGTTGGTAGATAGCAGGTTGGGAAGGATTGAGTCTGTTAGAAGATAAAATTCAGAGTTTCTTATAAAATTAGAGATGTAGCTTTTAAAAAATTTCTTTAACAGTGTGTAGGGTGCTGTACTTAGGCAGGAATAATCAGCCACATAAATATCTGGTGATAACTCTCCAGCTAACATATCTGAAGAAGAGGATGTGGGACCTATATAGTGCATTGTATGTCAACGGTATTTTGCTGCAACAAAGACAAATACCATACCATTGTATTAAGAAAGTATTGTCCACTGATGTGTGAACTGATCTTTCTGTTCCACTTGCTATATTATATCCAGTTTAAAGTTTTGCTTTTCAAGAGAGAAAAATCAGAGTCCAGAGAAGAAGAAAAACTGAAAAAGACTGGACCCAGGAATTAAACTGTTCAGGTTTCTTTAGCCTATACAAAGGAAGACTGGGAGAAAGGAGAAGAAATATGCCTTGTAATATATAAAAAGGCTGTTCTAGAGAGAAGAAATAAATAGTCCTTGGTACCCACAGATGATAGCACACTCAGCAATGGTCTTTTATTGTCATAAGAGAAACCTACATTTTTCTAATCTTGAGGAGAATTAAGATCTGGAATACACTGTTTAGAGCAGTTGTGGAGTGCCAGAAATTGGAAACTTTTTGAGACTAATACCTGTCAGGAAGTGACCAGGGCATGGACTGGATGATCTCTTGAAGTCTTTGATAATCCTGTGGTTCTGTATTCAAACAATGCAATTATCAAGGAACAAAGGACTTCGCTGTTTACTTTTGGAAAGTTAAACACTCAAAAAAAAACCCCAAAAAAGAAAAGAAAAAGTTTCATTTGGTGGTCATGGTGCTTTTCTGTTTCAATAGCGTCTAGTTGTAATTTAATCATTGACTATCTTAATGGTAGAATCAGTGGTATATGGTGTAGGCTACCCCATGGTTACAGAACCATGGTGTGCTGAGTGGAAGGGCCTCACCTCTACTATTCCCATGGAGAAGGTATGTTGCAGTTGTCTGTTTGAGCTCATTTCTGTGGTAGATGGGATGTTCGGTACTGCTCCTGGTACTGCTGCACTCTCTTCTTCAGATAGAATATGTCCAAGTGTGGTATCCACAATGATGGTCCCACCTTCACCTACAGGAGAGCTTGAGAAGGCCTGCCGTGGGACACTGGTGCTGCATGCACAGGTGGTGTAACAACTGTAATGGGGAAAAAAAGTAGGAATTCCTGTGTTCCACTATATAGGCAGGAGCTATGCAGACCACGTGCAGGCCAAGCTGCATAAAATTAAATCTGATCTAATACTTCAAAGATATATAGTCTTTGTTCTCTTTTGGTACTCATTTTTCTTTCCTTTAAAACAGAGTGACTGGCCAGAAGGATACCACCTTGCTTCTGCCATGAATTTCCGTTTCCCACAATGTGTCCCTATAAGCCTAAAAACTCTCATCCCAAATGCAAGCAATGAAGCAATACAGCTCATGAGTGATATGCTGAATTGGAATCCAAAGAAGAGACCTACAGCGAGTCAGGTCTGAGCACCTCCATGATTAAGACTGATTTTTTTTTTGCATTTTTAATGCATTTTAATTTTGCATTAAAAAATTGTAGATACAGAAACCAACTGGTTGTCATAATACTGATGGGCAGAGAAATGTCTGCTCATTTTGACCACTTTGCTGGTAATGAGACTGAGGAGTTAGGAGAGAAAGTTCTAAATCTGGCTCTGCAGACTTCATAAACTCTTTAGTTATTTGTGCAGTGTTGTCTCCTGTACTGGCATATTCTAAAACTTCCTCTGTACAGGACAGAGAAAAATCTGAGCTGGAAGTTCCTTGAATTGTAAGGATCTTCTGCCACCTTCTTTTTCCTCCCCCATCTGTACAAAGAGGGATACTGAAAAGTAAGCTTTGCTTTTTGTGAAGCTGCAGGTGGAATGTAGTATGGAAGACCTAAGGGTTATTTTTACTTGGAGATGGGATGTAAATTATGCTAAGTGATAAGGAAAGAACTTTGTGAAGGACATACCAATAGGTCACAAAGGTCACAGTTTTTCTCCAAGTTAAGTTTTAAAAATATATTTCAAGTACCAAAGTTGGTTACATTCTACTGATCTTTTAAAAAATGTTTAATTTTTTTTTTTTAGTATTCATACCTAATGCAATCCTATTTAGAAGGTATAAAAGGGGAACACAGCTGGGAAATAAAAAGGACATACTGTGAGCTATCCTATGTGGATGTAATGTAAGTGATTCAGAAGTGGTGCAGCAGATGGTACCAAGCAGAGCAACCATTTCTCTCCACTTTATATAAAGCATATCTATTGTTACAGTCACTGAGATCTAACTGTAGCCTGGTGCTATATATAACTCTACACAGAATACTGTGTTGTGCTTTATGGAAGCAAATAACCAGCTTTTGCCCAAGTGAGTTGTCAAGGAAGCAGCTTCAGCAGTTGTGTAATCCACAGCCAAAAGGGAGAGTTTAAAGCATATACATGGAAATATGTACAAAGGCAGCAATTCTCCAGTGCAGCTGAGGCAAAACATCTCTGAGAGAACTAACAAAGAGTAGGATCCTACCCAGAAGGAGTAGCAAAGTGAGTTGTTTTGACATAGGAGGAGCTGTGTTAGTAAGGTATGTCCATGCTGTGTGTCTAGCAGTGGACATGAAGAGGTCAGAGAAGAAGAATTAAATACACATCTGCCTGAAGACAGACACTATAGTTTCCTAATAAACACCAAGAAGGCACAGCAAGCACAGTGAATGAACTTCAAAGCAAAATAAAACCAGGGAAAGCTGGTGATAAGAAAATAAAGGAGAAACTTTGTTTGTTAACATCCTCTAATTGTAATACCCATATATTAATATTAAAAGGCAATCATCACACTTCTGGGTTTGTTTTTTTTTTGGTTTATATTAATTAAGAAAAAAACCAAACTCTTCATTGAGTTGCCAAAACATAGTTAGCAGTGGCAACATGTAATAAAGTATGTTGGAATAGGGGAGACTACTTGTCTACCTGTGCTGTTTTAAGATTGAAATGTTACTACATGAATATAGAATGGTGTTGAAAGTAAAATGCACACTCAAAACAGCCTCAAAACACAGGCTCCACAAAACCTAGAAGTAAAGGAGGGAAAGAAGGACACGACTGCTGTAATGTGTACAAGTGGATCCATCTTACTAAATTATATGATGGGAAGAGTTTAAAATACAGAACTGAGAGATATCAATACACACTGTTTACATATGATCTCATTATGCATCCATCGTGCATCTCTGCTGTAGAGCTTTCTCAAATGCTTCAGAAACCTGCTTAGATTCTTGATGAGGTTACCCAAGTCAACTTTTTCAAGTAAAATTATTATGTGTCTTCTTCTCCAGGCTTTGAAGTACCCTTACTTTCAAGTTGGCCAAGTTTTAGGACCTCCTCCGCAGTATCTGGAGAAGCAGACTCCTCTTAAACCAGTTCAGCCAGCAGAGCCAAAGCCAGCTTTACCTAAACTAGAATCTATATCCAAGCCAGAACCTCTCTCTTCACCTGATGCATCTGACAAAACACAGCCCCTGTCAAAGGTTAACCACCAGCCCCTCCAGCAAATCCAGTTGCCTCAGAATACAGCGAACCAGCAAGTACCAAAACAGCCGCAGCCACAGGCACAACCATTTTTTCCAACAATCAATAAAAACTCCTCACCAGTAAGTTGTCTTCAATAAATACTTGGGTGGTTTTATTAAAAGTTCATACTCTATTCAAGCAGGTGATCTCTTGAAGATTGTCATACTTTTTATTAGGTAGAAATACAGATAGATAATTAGGAGCTAATTAAGGATATAATTGGCCATTTACTGAAATTTTACAGCAAATCAGAAGAATAGATTTCTTGTAACAACAATGTATGTTCATTTATAACAGCCTTTGCTACATGCTTGTGCAGTAATGTAGTTATGACAGCAATTGTTTATTGACCTTTGAGATACCTCTCCTATGAAGACAGGCTGAGAGAGTTGGGGCTGTTCAGCCTGGAGGAGAGAAGGCTCCGGGGAGATCTTATAGTGGCCTCCCAGTACCTGAAGGGGGCCTACAAGAAAGCTGGGGAAGGACTTTTCATAAGGGCAGTTAATGACAAAACAAGGGGAAATGGGTTTAAACTGAAAGAGGGGAGGTTTAGATTAGATATTAGGAAGAAGTTCTTCACTGTGAGGTTGGTCAGACACTGGCCCAGGTTGCCCAAGGAAGTTGTGGATGCCCCCTCCCTGGAAGTGTTCAAGGCCAGGTTGGATGAGGCTTTGAGCAACCTGATCTAGTGGAAGGTGTCCCTGCTGATGGCAGGGGGGTTGGAACTGGATGATCTTTAAGGTCCCTTCCAATCCAAACCATTCTGTGATTCTATGATAATTCACCAAAATATCGTTAGTATACAGCAGAGAAGTGGAAAGGGAGAACTTCCCTTGCCTCAAGCAGGAAAATACCTGAGAAAGTTCATCCAATTCCTAAGCTTGTACGAATTTAACAAGTAAGATTTTTAGCAAGATGAATGTTCAACTTTGGTTTGCAATTTTCATTTTGCTTTCTACTTATGCTCACAGAACTACAATATAAAGTATGTTAAAAATAATAGGTATTCAGAAAATACTGGAAAGCGAACTAGACTCAGATGAAATGCCATTTTTAAAATTGAGAAATTTATTTGGAAGATAATATTAAGGAAAGGCCTGACTAACTTGTTTTATTTGCTGTATCTACTGTGGGGCCACAGCAATTGGCACTCCTAAAGCCTGAGCATGATCGCTGTGAACGTTCTGTACTGCTGTGCCCTACTTCTTGACAGTTCATCTACCACTGGTGAGAGCATGAGTTCAGCAAGATACCAGTAGTAGAGGCTGAGCACTGAACTGGGTCTGCAAATAGAACGTGAACTTCACTACTTCAGGTAGATTTCAGCAATTTAAGGATGACAGTCCAAAAGAGCTACGCTCAAAATAACCTGCTGGCATTATCGTTATGTTTTGTGCTTAAAATCATTCTGAGACTATGACCAAAATAGGCACAACACAATGGGAAAAATTCCCTCAAAGTTCTTAAGTGGTCGTCAGGAAGTGAACTAGATACAAAATATAAAATTTTAGAATTGAATTGAAGCATTTCTTCCCTATTTAAAATAGAAACAAGCAGCTAGTGGCCCTCAGAATGGTGCAGTAGGTCCTAAAAGCTGCAGAAGACGATGGGGTCAGACTTTGGTAAAGACTGTTGATAGCTGGGATGACTTGGATGACACCGAATTTGGAATGTCATGTTCAAAGAAGCCTAGCATTGCACCAGTAAAAGAAAAGAAAAACAAGGAATGTCTTTTTAGGTAAGTTCTATAATTATAAAATCACTATTTTTATTTTATTTTTATTTTTTTTTTTTTTTTAGTAAACAGTGCCCAGTAGGTTTATATATTGATTAAGACAAATCTGCTAAAATTTAAGTCACTAAAATCCTGCAAGAGTGCAAAGAGCTGTATGAGCAGACCAGCTTTGGGTGTGGTGGTGTTGATAAAGCACCAGTAATATCCAAAGTGAATCAGATTTGTTTTCAGGCACTGTATGGTTTAGGTGTTTGTTGTGTTATTAAGAAACGGTGTTTTACTAAAATCAGATATACTAACTTCCTTTCCTTTGGTGGTTAAGTTTGTAGTAAGTTCTGCCACAGTTATCCACATTTGCTTTTATTCTGTAGTGTTGGATACTTTTTTTTTTCTTCAAATTCCCAGGTCAAACTCTCAAGAGGTATGAGATTTGGCTGTTACTTTATGGGAATAAATCCTACTGATGAAAGCAGGATACAAGTAGAGCACTGTACTTTTCAGGGTAGGGTCTGCATATCGTATTCTGGGCTGGAGTTGTTGGTCACATTGTTTCAACATTTTGATTTTTTTTCAGTGTGCCAGAACCAAAAGCTTCATGCTATATCCAGCCAGGAGAGGAAAATAAGGTTCTGATGAAAAATGATGCTGGAAGATCAAATACATCAGCAAAACAGTACTATCTAAAACAATCAAGATACCTACCTGGTAAGGGTAAAATTCAATATATACGGAAAATACAAGCTGTGAACAATCGACATACACTACATTTAAACTTCAGATTTCACACTTGATAATTTCATTTTTCATAACCAGGCTAAATTTTCAAGTTTGGGACTAAATGCCTTTCCCAGAACATATTTCATCATCGTTGATACAGAAGTTCCTGGCTATGTAATCATGGGAGGGAACTCAACACTGTTTGTACACCATAAAACAACCAGGAACATATAAAACCCTCAGTAATATGAATCCAACATCTCTTGGATTCCTAGGAATATATTCTGATTGACTCATAAGTAAGTGTATATGAGGACTAAATAAACTCTCTCCCTATATAT
>NW_010293681.1:0-4588 GCF_000700745.2 Antrostomus carolinensis
TCCGGGAACCCCCACCCCGGCATCCCCCGGTAGGTCCCGTTCCGGCCTCGGGACCCCCCGCACCCACCTCCGGCTGCTGCTTCGGGATGGACGGGGTCCGGCATCCCGAACCGCTCCCGGGATGATGGGGTCCGGCAGCCCGAACTGCTCCCGGGATGATGGGGTCCGGCATCCCGAACCGCTCCCGGGATGAACGGTTTCGGGAGGTGCTCGGTGCTCCCCGCAGGGACAGCGGCGGCATGTCGCCGATCCGAGACCCTCCGGTCCCCAGCCCCGGTGCTGCCCTCTGGACGGTACCGGGGGCCGCATCCCCCCGCCCTGGGCAGCCCCCACTGTCCCACCCCACCAGGATCCAACAGAGATGGTGAAGGAAAGGGAGAAGATACAGAATTACTGTGAAACGGGGTAAAAAAAGTCTCTTGAACTTTCTGGCCCTGTAGTCAGTTATTTAAACGTGCGGTTGAAACCACTATGAGGTTCTTCTCCAAGTGTTCCAGTAGAGATGTTTGTACTGGTGACAGTCATTCATTAAGATAAAGTCTGGAATAGTAGCTGGGCAGCTTCTACTACTTCTTCAAGTTTAGTAATTAAAATAATTAACAATACTATTAAGCCCAAACCGATCCCATGTAACAGGGCTCTGGAGTTTGGAGCAGAAGCTCCGAACCAGGGATGGAGCTGGGACAGTCAGGGCAGTGCTGCTCCTCTCTGCCACCCTGGGACACTCATCCAGCACTTCACCCTTAGGATCTGCCGCTTCTCCCATCTGAGATGATGACCCAGAAGTGCCATGAGGCAGCTGGAAGTGTTGGTCAGAGGCTTTTCCAAAGTGGGAGCCCCTGGACTCCACCGTGTTGCCCTTGTGCTTCTGAAATTTGGGTTTAATGTTGGCATGAAGAGGAATGAACGTCTGGCTGCCACCGCCGTGGCTGGTCCCGTGGGCTCCCCTTCACCTTCAGGGCCAATGTGACCCCATGGTGAGCTCGCCCTGGCACGAGGGCAGCCACGGGGACAGGTGACATGGGTGCCAATGCACAGGAACTTGTGGCCAAGGGGAGGAATTGTCCCATCCAGCAGCAATTAGCCGCTGGGTGAGCTGAGGTTTATCATCAATCGCTTCCTGCAGCGGCAGCAGCCTGATAGCCAGCTTTAAACTGCCGTCCTGAGGGAGACTTCTCCTGCTGTCAGAGACATGGAAGTCCAATCAAACCCACGCTCACCTCAAAGAGGAAGGGGGTAGGTCTCAAAAACAGACCTTCAGCACTAGAGTTGCTTAAAATGTGAAGATTCTTTCCCCTAAAAGCACTCAGGAATATTCTTTCTCTCTTATCTCCCCCTTTCCCTAAGTCTTTGTGAAATGGGAGTGGTGGGAGAGGAAGAACCCTATGCCAAATTTTCTTGAAGCAAAGTTTCCATTTAGATATTTTCCCTCTAGAAAAAAAATTCAATACATTGGGTCAGAGTGAACTCTCCAGTTTCCCAAATCTCTTTGAAAAATACAAACCATCAATAACATTTTCCAAAACAAAAGAGACTGTTGATGAAGACAATCTGTTGATCAAGACAGTCATATTTTGAGGTGATTCTGACCATCTTAAGTGCTGCTAATCATTGAAAGAATCCAGTTAATGGAAGGAGCAGCAGGATAACCGTAACTCCCGTCAGATTGTGATCTATATTGCTGTCGTTCACAGAAGCTGAGATCATGTCCCTGTTGTTTGCTGTAGACCCACACGTGTGGGCACAGCCCTTGTTTGAGGAGGTTTATGGAGGTTTTATGGTCTAAAGTAAACAGGGTAAGCAGAGGGTGGCAATGGGAAGAGGGGAGCAGAAAAGGGGGAGGAGGGTGATCCACCAGATCACGCGAGCAGGTTGGTTGAGTTGTATAAAATACCTCGTTGGATGGTTTGAAGTCAATTTGGTGGACAGTTTTTGAACAACATATGCAAATAAATCGCTCTCGCCATTTCCAAGTAATGAGTTATTGCCACAGAGGCAAGGTTTTCTCAAGTGGGGGAAGTGACATGGCTTCTCCTTTCATGCTCCAACAAAAGACACTCCAGGCAGCCTTCCAAGATCTGTCTGCACTGTCAGTGCAAGGAGAGATAAACAGTTATCTTGGCAAGTTTATTTTTCCATCTTTGTTCATGCTGCTTCTTCTTTTGTCCTCCCTTTTTTCAGCTGGCTTTTCCTTCCTCTTCCTCTGTTCTCACCCCATGTTTTACCTTGCCTCTCTGGCTGCCTTCCCCAAACTTTTCTGCAGGTTTCCAATGGCTCCATTATCACACAACTTCTCTTCCAAGAAGAACACTCGGGGCTCGAAAAAGCCCTCATGTTTATGTAGAGTGTCTGGACATTTAGAAAGCACTTTTTAATGGAGATCTTAACATGCCAAAGGATGTTTCATCAGGCAGTAGATGTGTTTTAGCATCTCTGGTTTAATTGGGGCAAAACCGAAGCTCTGAGAAGAGAAATCTATTGCTGAACGTTGCACTCAAAGCCACGGGCAGATCCAGCAGTAGACATGGGGATCACATTTTGGATGGTGCTTCCAGGAGAGAAATATAACATGGAAAAGTCAATGTGTCCTGGGAAGCAAATGACTCCTGAAACCACTCTCCATCTCCCAGCCTCTGGCTACACCTGAAGACAAGGGATTATTATAGCAATTTCTTTAAGCTCCAGAGATAAAAGGAGTTGTACCACCGGCCACAAGCTGGTCTCCAGTCGCCTGACCGTGCTCTTTGCCCGGAGCCAACGGTCACGTTGTTTTTCTGTGTTGAGTTCTGTGCCCTGATCTTTTGTCAACACAATGTGGCAGCTTTAGTTGCCTTTCTTTTTTTTTTAAGTGGTTGGTTTGTTGGTTTGTTTTTTTTTAATTGTACAAGTTCCTCACCCTGGTTTTAATCATGCTGAGAACTTTTTCACATGGAAAATGTCAGCAAGACACGCGTTTCACTCCTGGCTGATTCATGTACCCTCCTAGATCAGCGTGCAAAGCACGCGTGCGCTTCGCTGTGACGTTTCCCCTCTGCTTCCACCTGGAGTTAACAACTATTTCCAGCTCATAGGAGCTGCTGAAATCTAATTTCATCTTCGCTTTTGCCGAAAGCAAGAAATGAAGAGAGGGAATAAAGGCAGAGCCACGCTTGCTGAACACCACTTTGTTACCATCTGCGGCTCTGCAGAAGGAGTTGGTGCGCAGGAGGCGGACAGGAAACCAGCAGCTTTCCCAGGAAAAAAAAAAAAGCCCTGTGTCCTCTGTGCTGCTCTCTGTTAACTGGTGGATTGGGAAAAAAAACCTCCCAAAACCCAACAAAAACCAAAAAACCAAACCCCTTCTCAAAACCCCAAAGCTGCTTTTGACAGCGACAAATCATTAGCTTGGAGCCAGTCTGCAGCATGAGAAAATCAACTCGAGGAAGGGGGAGGGGGGGGGGAAACAACCGCCTCTCTCTTGACAAGCGTGGTAGATTTTTCAAGGGAAGGAGAAATTGTTTGTGGAGAAAAACAAAGTGAAGTAAGAAGACTGTCAAACTGGGTTAAAAATAACAACCTGGGTATTATCTCCTGGCACAGGAGTGTCTGCACGATGGCTGTGTTTGTGCCACGTCAGTCAGGCCCTGGTTGTGTTGGAGATCACTGTCAGTTAAAGCCATAGGCAGGTAAGCTGGAAAAGACGTTTTTGAAGGGAGATGGTCCCATGGGGCTGGGAATGGGTGACAAGGAGGGAAACGTCCCCAGGCTGCGGTGTGGCAGGTGACCAGATACAGGGGGGACCACAGCCACTTGCTTCCCATGCTGAGGATGTTCTCCTGGGTGATGGCTCTGTGCTCTGGCTGCTGGGTGCCCTTGGTTTGGAGCTGGTGGCCCTCCAGCATGGCTGGGAGCTCAGTACCAGCACGTGGGCTTGTCCCCACCCTGCTCTGGGATTCTTGTAGGGATGGGTGAGTGTCGGCTGCTGGTGGCTGGGATGAGTGAGCGGGCACTGGAGGCACGGAGGTGGCTCCAGCTGATGTACCCTCCATGCATCTCCCACTAAGAGCTATTTTTAGGCTCTTTTTTGGAGAAAGGAACTGAGATAGAGATGCCCTGGGGGTGAGCAGTATGGCTGGCCACCAATACCTGCACCTACCCTGGCCATGGTGCAGCTCAGATGCCCATCAGGAGCTGCAGCTCCCAATTCCTCTCCCACTTCCAATTCCAGTTACGGAAAACACCCCCAAACCTCAGAGATGGCTTTTGGCCAAGAGCTGTTGCTGGGACAGACCTTTCATAGTCTTGCTGTCTCACACAGCTCTCTTACCACCTGAAAATACTTGATGATCCAGAGCCGTGCCTTGCAGGGGGTGCTAAACTGTAATCGAATTGATGGCTGAAACTCCAGCAGATCCATTTCAACAGTGACCTGCAGTGTCTGCAAACAGAGAGACCTGCAGATGGGGGGGAAAGGAGGGAGGCAAGTCAAGAGAAATAACGTTGAATAAATATTTGCTCTGTGGCATCTACTGGAGAAATTCCTCCAACAGGAAAACACACAGCAAATAAAGACACCCTATGCTGCTGCTGCTGCTGCTGCTGCTGCTGC